>NW_022631239.1:14233-192141 GCF_010015895.1 Lontra canadensis
ATTTTGATGGATTCCTTTCTCACATTGAGGTCCTCCATCCATTTTGATTCTATTCTCGTGTGTGGTGTAAGGAAATGGTCCAATTTCATTTTTCTGCATGTTGTTGTCCAATTTTCCCAACACCATTTATTGAAGAGGCTGTCTTTTTTCCATTGGACATTCTTTCCTGCTTTGTCAAAGATTAGTTGACCATAGAGTTGAGGGTCTATTTCTGGGCTCTCTATTCTGTTCCATTGATCTATGTGTCTGTTTTTGTGCCAGTACCATGCTGTCTTGATGATGACAGCTTTGTAATATAACTTGAAGTCTGGAATTGTGATTGCCACATTGCCACAAAAAGCACATTGTTGGTGGTTTTTATCAAGAATGGATGCTGTACTTTGTCAAATGCTTTTCTGCACCTATTGAGAGGATCATATGGTTTTTTAAATTTTTTAATAAATATATAATATATTTTTATCCCCAGGGGTACAGGTCTGTGAATCACCATGTTTTACACACTTCACAGCACTCACCATAGCACATACCCTCCCCAGTGTCCATAACCCCATTTGGTTCTTATCCTCTTTTATGAACATGGGTATCATGTTGATTGATTTGCAAATACTGAACCATCCTTACAGCCCAGGAATAAATCCCACTTGATCATAGTGGATGATTTTTTTAAAGTACTGTTGGATCCTATTAGTTATATCTTGTTGAGAATTTTTGCATCCATCTTCATCATGGATATTGGTCTATAATTCTCTTTTTTAGTGGGGTCTTTGGCTTTAGAATCAAGGTAATGCTGGCCTCATAAAATGAGTTTGGAAGTTTTCCTTCCATTCCTAGTTTTCAGAATAGTTTGAGAAGAATAGGTATTAACACTTTTTTAAATGTTTGGTAGAATTCTCCTGGGAATCCATCTGGCCCTGGACTTCTATTTTTGGGAAGTTTTTTTTAAATATTTTATTTATTTATTGGAAAGAGAGAGAACAAGTGGGTGGAGGAGCAGGTGGGGGGAGAAGCACACTTCCTGCTGAGCAGGGGGCACAATCCCAGGACCCTAGGATCACGACCTGAGCTGAAGGCAGTTGCTTAACCAAATGAGCCACCCAGGTTCCCTTTTTGGGAGATTTTTTTTAACTAATTCAATTTCTTTGATGGGTATCAGTCTGTTCAACTTTTCTATGTCTTCCTGTTTTAGTTTTTGTAGTTTATATGTTTCTAGGAATTTATCCATATCTTCCAGATTGTCCCATTTTTGGCATATAATTTTTCAAAATATTCTCTTATAATTCTTATTTTTCTGTGCTGTTGGTGGTTATTTCTCCTCTCTCATTTGTGATTTTAATTATTTAGGTCCTTTCTCTTTTCTTTCTGAGTCTGACTAGTGGTTTATCAATTTTATTAATTTTTCAAAGAACCAGCTCCTCATTTCATTGATCTGTTCTGCTTTTTGTTTGTTTCTATATCATTTATTTCTGCTGTAATCTTTACTATTTCCCTTCTTCTTCTGGCTTTAGGTTTCATTTGTTGTTCTTTCTCTGGCTTCATTAGATGTAAGGTTAGGTTGCTTATTTGAGATTTTTCTTGCTTCTAGAGTTAAGCCCATATTGCTATATACTTCCCTTTTATGACCACTTTTGCTGCATCACAAAGGTTTTGGACAATAGTGTTTTCATTTTCATTTGTTTCCATGTATTTGTTTATTTATTCTTTAATTTCCCGGTTGACCCATTCATTGTTTAGTAGGATGTTTTTTAACCTCCATGTGTTTGTGGCCTTTCAAAATCTGTTTATGGTTGACTTCAAGTTTCCTAGCATTGTGGTCAGAAATACTACATGGTGTGATTTCAATCTTTTTGTACTTGTTGAAGCCTGATTTGTGACCTACTATGTGATCTATTCTAGGGAATGTCCCATGTGCATTTGAAAAGAATGTGTATTCTGCTGCTTTAGTACTAAATGTTCTGAGTATATGTTAAGTCCTTCTGGTCCAGTGTGTCATTCAAAGCTGTTATTTCCTGTTGATTTTCTGCTTAGATGATCTGTCTTTTGCTGTGAAGGAGTGTTAAAGTTCCATACTACTATTGTATTATTATCCTTTATGTTTGAGTTCCTTTATGATTGTTATTATTTTATATAATTGGGTGTTCTCCAGTTCGGGCATAAACATGTATAATTGTTAGATCTTCTTGTTTGGTAATCCCTTTATTATGATATAATGACCTTTTTTTATCTCTTCTTACAGTCTTTGATTTAAAATCTAGTTTGTCTGTCTGGGGCGCCTGGGTGGCTCAGTGGGTTAAAGCCTCTGCCTTTGGCTCAGGTCATGATCTCAGGGTCCTAGGATTGAGCCCTGCATTGGGCTCTCTGCTCAGCGGAGAGCCTGCTTCCTCCTCTCTCTCTCTCTCTCCCTGCCTCTCTGCCTACTTGTGATCTCTGTCTGTCAAATAAATAAATAAAACCTTTTAAAAATTTTTTAAAAATAATAAAATCTAGTTTGTCTGATATGGCTACTCCAGCTTTCTTTTGACATCCATTTGCATGATAAATGTTTCTCCATCCCCACACTTTCAATCTGTATGTGTGTTTAGGTCTAAAATAAGACTCCTGTATGCAACGTATAGATGGGTCTTATTTTTTAATCCATTCTGACACCCTATGTCTTTTGATTAGAGCATGTAGTCCATTTACATTCAGAATGATTATTGATAGATATAAATTTAGTGCTATTTTATTACTTGTTCTGTCATTGTTTCTGAAGATTTTCTCTGTTACATTCTAGTCTTTTTCAGTTTTGGTCTTACTTTTCCACTCAAAGAGTACCCTTTAATATTTCTTGCAGGGCTGGTTTAATGGTCACAAACTCCTTTAGTTGTTGTTTTTCTGTGAAACTCTTTATCTCTCCTTCTATTCTGAATGATAGCCTTGCTGGATAAAGTATTCCTGGATAAGATTTTTCCCATCCAGTACTTTGAATATATTATGCCACTTTCTACTGGCTTGTCATGTTTCTGTGGCAAGGTCTGCTGTTAACCTTATTGGTCTTCCCTTGTAAATTAAAGACTTCTTTTGTCTTGCTGCTTTTAGGAATTTTTTCTCTATCTATATATTTTGCAATTTTTTAAAGATTTAGTTATTTCTTTATTTGATGGAGAAAGAGAAAGAACAATCAGGGGGAGTGGCAGGCAGAGGGAGAAGGAGAAGCAGGCTTCCTGCTGAGCAGGGAGCCTGATGTGTGGCTCAATCCCAGGACCCTGAGATAATGTCTCAAGCCAAAGGCAGACACTTAACCAACTGAGCCACCCAAGAGCTCCTATATTTTGTAAATTTATCTATGATATGTCTTTGGTGTTGGCCTGCTTTTGTTTATTTTGATGGGAGTTCTCTGTGCCTCCTGGATTTGGATGTTTGTTTCCTTCGCCAGATTAGCAAAGTTTTCAGGTATAATTTCCTTAAAAACACCTTCTAACCACTCCCCCCCTTTCCTCTCTTCTTCTTCTTCTGGGACTCCTATGATATGAAAGTTATTACACTTGATGGAGTCACTGAGTTCTGTTAAGTCTATTTTCATTATCAAATACTTTTCTTTCCCTCTTCTTTTCACCTACATTACTTTCCATAATTCTATCTTCTATATCACTTATTTATTCCTCTGCTTCTTCTGTTCTTGTGGTCATTACAAGGGTGCCTGGGTGGCTGAGTCAGTTAAGTGTCTGCCTTCAGCTCAAGTCATATCCCAGGGTTCTGGGATAAAGCCCCACATCAGGCTCCATGCAGGGAGCCTGTTTCTCCCTCTCCCTCTGCCTGCTGCTCCCCTTGCTGTGCTCTCTCTCTCTCTCCTTCTCTCTCTCTGTCAAATGAATAAATAAAATCTAAAAAAAAATTCAAAGTAGTGGTCATAAAGATGCTTACCAAACTCAGTAGAAAAATTGATGAACATAGTGAGAACTTCTATGGAAATAGAAAATATAAGAAAATTCTAAACAAAAGTTACAGAGTTGAAGAATGTAATAACTGAACTGAAAAAAAAAACACACTAAAAGGGTTCAACAGCTGAAGACTGGATCAGCAAACTAGAAGACAAAGCAATAGAACTTGCCCAGACACAGCAGCAAAAAGAAAAAAAGAAATCAGAACTTCTAGAAGCCTAATGTAGTGGGGAATGTGCCTGGCTTAAAAGTGCTCAGGTGATGAAGTGGGGTGGAACCCCAGGTGTGACAGCATGGTTGGAGGATTTCTAGGGTTGCAAGAAGATTGAGTGGTACCTGAGTGTGGTAGAGTTACCAGGCATAAGAGTAGGGAAGCCAGTTGAGAACAGCAAGCCTAGGTGCCAGCTTTCTGCTCTGTGTTGCCATAAACTGCAAACCACTGCACAGACATGCAACCATTTTCCTGGGTGGTGTCCAGAAAAAGGCAGAAGTGCGGTGAGACACCCTCCTTCCCAGGGAGGAATAGTGAGGATTGGAGCCTTGGGAGTCTGTTATATTTGGAGTTTTGAAAGTCGGTCATGTGCCTGAGATAAAAATGCTTGGTCATAGGCCGGGTGAATACAGAGTTCGGAGGAAAACCGGGGAGAAAAAAAGTGATTGACTGTAAACTATTCTGAAAAGTAGAAATGGAAGGAAAACTTCCAAACTCATTCTATGAGGCCAGCATTACCTTAATCCCAAAACCAGACAAAGACCCTACTAAAAAGGGGAATTACAGACCAAATCCCTGATGAAGATGTATGCAAAAAAATCTCAACAAGATACTAGCTAATAGGATTGAAGAGTACATTAAAATGATTATTCATCACAACCAAGTGGAATTTATTCCTGGGGTGTAGGGGTGGTTCAATATTTGCAAATCAATCAATGTGATACACCACATTAATAAAAGAAAAAATAAGAATTATATCATCCTCTGAATAGATGCAGCAAAAGCATTTGACAAAATACAGTATCCATTTTTATAAAAACCATCAACAAAGTAGTGATAGAAGGAACATACCTTAATATCATACATGCCATATATGAAATACCCACAACTAATATCATCTTCAATGGGGAAAAAACTGAGAGCTTTTCCCCTAAGGTCAGGAACAAGATAGGAATGCCCACTTTCACCATTGTTATTTAACGTAGTACTGGAAGTCCTAGACTCAGCACTCAGACAACAAAAAGAAATGAAAAGCATTCAAATCCACAAGGAAGAAGTCAAAATTTCACTATTTACAGACAATATGATACTCTATGTAGAAAACCCAAAAGACCACCAAAATTTGCTGGAATACAGGAATTTAGCAAAGTTGCAGGATACAAAATCAATGCAAAGAAATCAGTTGCATTTCTGTAGACTAACAGTGAAGCAGAAGAAAGATTTCAAGGAATCAATTCCATTCACAATTGCACTGAAAACCGTAAGATACCTAAGAATAAACCTAACCAAAGAAGTACAAGACCTGTACTCTGAAAACCATAGAATACTTATGAATGAAATTGAGGAAGACACAAAGAAATGGAAAAACATTCCATGCTCATGGTTTGGAAGAACAAATATTGTTAAAATGTCTACGCTACCCAAAGCAATCTACACATTCAATGCAATCCCTATCAAAATACCAAAGCATTTTTTACAGACCTGGGACACACAGTCTTAAAATTTGTATGGAACCAGAAAAAAAACCCGAATAGCCAAAGTAATTTTGAAAAAGAAAAACAAAGTTGGAGGCATCACAATTCCAGACTTCAAGCTCTATTACAAAGCTTTAATCATCAAGACAGTATGGTTCTGGTATAAAAACAGACACATAGATCAATGGAACAGAATAGAGAACCCAGAAATGGACCCTCAACTCTATGGCCAACTAACGTTTAACAAAGCAGGAAAGAATATGTAATGGAAAAAATAGTCTCTTCGACCAATGGTGTTGGGAAAATTGGATAGCCACACACAGAAGAATCAAACTGGACCACATTCTTACATGATACACAAAAATAAACTCAAAAAGGATGAAAGACTTAAATGTGAGACAGGAATCCATCAAAATCCTACAGGAGACCAAAGGCAACAACCTCTTTGAACTTGGTCACAGAAACTTCTTGCTAGACATGTCTTCAAAGTCAAGGGAAACAAAAGCAAAAATGAACAATTGGAACTTCATCAAGAGAAAAAGCTTGGGGCGCCTGGGTGTCTCAGTGGGCTAAGCTTCTGCCTTCAGCTCAGGCCATGATCTCAGGGTCCTGGGATTGACACCCACGCCAGGCTCTCTGCTCAGCGGGGAGCCTGCTTCCCCCACTCTCTCTCCCTGCCTCTCTGCCTACATGTGATCTCTCTCTCTGTCGAATAAATAAATAAAATCTTGTAAAAAAAAACTTGCAGTTACGTTTAAAGGATTCTCAGAGTTTATTAAACTTGGAAAATAACATCCAGAGAAAAAGAGAAAAAAGCCTAGATTCACTTAAAGATGAGAGACTCTAATATGAAGAACTGTTACTTTGAGTAGTTCACAAAACAATTCATTGGAATGCAGAAAGACAACATTGAGACAAAAATGTATTTATTTTTTCTCATTCCTTTTAAATTTCTGTATTGGAATATTTTAATGTATATGTATTATAATGTATCTATAATGTAATGTATAAAATATATATACAAAGTAGTACGTGTATATAACCTATAAATACATATACATATATTGGGACCCATGCTCAAATGTTTTCTTTTATTACAGATAAGAATGTGTGAGTAAAAAATTGATTTAGAGGATTAAGTACATTTCTTTATCAGAAGTGTGTTTTAGGGTGTTTGTGGGGGCGGCAGGACTTGTGTAAGTAGAAGCACAAGGGATTCAATTAAATCCACTCATTTTATTTTAAAATAACAATAACTGATTATATAACATTCATTCATATAAAAAAATTTCTGATCATGTCCTATGTAATAAACATTGACCTAGGCTCTGAGGATATGATGGAAAATCTGAACAGTCACAATCCTTGACTTTATGGTAAAACATAGTTTAGTGGAGAAAGGCAGTTGTCAATCAAATAATAATACATTTAAATATCTCATCATAGGGGCGCCTGGGTGGCTCAGTGGGTTAAAGCCTCTGCCTTCAGCTCCGGTCATGGTCTCAGGGTCCTGGGATCGAGCCCCGCATGGGGCTCTCTGCTCAGCAGGGAGCCTGCTTCCCCTCCTCTCTCTGCCTGTCTTTCTGCCTACTTGTGATCTCTCTCTGTCAAATAAATAAATAAAATATTTTTAAAAAATATCTCATCATAAATTTACACATATTAGGAAGGAAAAGTACAGCAGGCTGGCTATAGGGGGCCACCAGAAAAGAAATCAGGGCACTTTCTCTATTCTGGGGCTATTGAGAAAGGTTACCTTGAGGAAGTGACAGTTAACCTGAGGCCTGTGAGACTGACTGAGTGGTTGACTTGTGAAGAGATAGAGTGGCCCAGGTGGAGGGAGAGCATATGTGAGAGCCCTGAGGGTACACATGGTGAGTGAGGGCCAGTGCCACACAGGCACAGGTTCTCATACATCAGAGAAGCTTTGGAGATGGATCTGCCTAACAGAGAGTCAGAGTGCAAGCTAAATGACCCCAGGAGCTCCATCCTCTTTTGCTTTCAGGGGAAAAAAAAAAATCACAAACTAGTTGAAGGTACCAGAGGGCCACAGGAGACAAGGAACTGGCTGGATGGCTAAGGACAATTGGAACACTGTGCTCTACCCCAGCAGCATGTCCAGAAACCTCAGGTAATACTCTCTGTGTGGCCGTCTAGAAAGGTAACTGTTAAGATTAAAGAGCAGCGTGTCTTTCAGGCCTGAGCTTTCCATGTGAACCTTTCTGTTTGGATTGCCAAGAGAATTTTATGAGCTGTGCCCAGCTAGAGGGCCTAGTAATGCGCTGAAATCATGGATTTCCCTGAGTTATTTGAAACCTGAGGATGTGGTATCCTCTGCAAAAGCAGAGGGTCTGGAGGAAAGGTAAATGAGGCAGGCTGAAGGGTAATTGCGGGAAATGGGGCCGTGGCCCCAAACAGCAGAGGAGCTAAGTGGAAGAGCAATATTTGTCGGTGCACTGTCATTGTGCCTACTAATCAGAGAAGAGGGGCGAGGACAAGGGAGGCCAGGGTTGGACCTTGAGCATGAAAGAAGAGCGAGCGGGCCAGGTAGCGCTCTCGACACGCGAGGACCGAAGGCCCCGTGGCCGCGTCTCCAGTTCCAAGAAGGGGGCACAAGGAGGCGGCGCGGGCCCCGCCCCCTTCCCTGGCGGGCGCGGGCGCGAGACGCTGCGCGGCGGCGGTGGCGGGCGCGAGCGGCAGCTGTCAGGCCACCGAGGTCCGAGCTGCTCTAGCTGCCTCACCGAGGACGAGGAGGCAGCGGGAGCGGTGACCGTGTCACTGAGGAGCCGGACTGCAGGCACGCAGAGCTGACCTGCCTGGTACCCGCGGCCCCCTCCCATCTCTCTCCCATTGTATTGGGTAAGGTGCGGGTGCGTGGGCAGGGAGAGGGGCTGGCGGCCAGTGGACGCGGGAGGCCGGGAGGTGGGGGCCCTGTGGGAAGAAGGAGAAAAGGAGGTCTAGGTGAGCCGCCCCCCCCCCCAGGCATTTGCACCTTGGGAAAGAGGCCTAGGCACTGCAGGGGTCGGAGTTGGGGGGGGGAAGGTGACGATGGAGGGGGGCGTTGCTGAGTAATTCCGAGCGGCTGCCAAAGCCCCGCAGATAGATGCAGGGCTCCATGGGGAACGGGTGTGGCTCAGTGCGCATGCGCCACAGCCGCTTGTTCTGAGAGATGTGAATGAGGTGGGATGACCCGGGTCCGAGGTAGTTGGAACTGTGCGTAACATCTCACTTTCTAGATCCCCAACAGTAACCTGTCCTGGAGATGACAGCATTCCCAATCTCCTAAGGAAGATTCTTACCCCTGTGCTCTACTCCATGTCACCCAACCCTCACTAGCTGTTTTCTGGCAGTCTATTTGGGAAGAAGTGGCCCTGCGACAGGGCCAAATTGCTATCTAGTGTGCTTATAGCCCTAGAGTTGCTGTTGTGAGAAGTGAAAAATTAGAGGTGAAATTCCACATTGAACCCTTCTGGTTGCATATAGAATATAAATATGGTCATAAATGTGGGAATAGCGTTTCAGAGGCGTGACAGCTGTGGCATTTGGACTCAGAGCAGGAATGTAGCTGATAGCTTGTTTGCTCTACACAATGAATTCAGTGTGTCAGAGGGCTTTCCCCGCTACAGAACCCTCCCCCATCCCACGAACAAGCATCAGGTTGTACTGGAAACAACCTACACCATTTAAGGTAGAGGGTCTCAAAGATGCAATCATTTCTTATTTGTATCGATTTTTACGTAAGTTAAAGAAAGCCCTGCCCAGTTCTCCAGTACAGTATTTTTCAAATATTGTGCCAGGAATCACAGTGAGTTGGGTAGCCCAACCAGTGTGTCACCAAGATAGGCTTTCCCTGTAGCTTCAACCATGGCTCCTCCCCTGTGCAGATTACCACCAGGGCCACTCTCATCCACTGCCTAGCTCTCCCCTGCTGCTCTTCCCCTACCCCCAGCCCTGCAGTACCACATCCCTCTCAACACTTACTCCCAAATAAACTGTCCTATGGATTTGAGCATCATTCCACCCATGGCAACTGAACTGATGCCAGTTTGCTTTTCTATTTCTCTTCTCTCCATCATCACACTAAAATGTTCTGTTTGCAAAGCTTCAACCTCTTTCTCGTCATTGTACTGCTTCCTTCCACACTCCCCCCACACACACACACACTCCTAAGCATCCCCAAAGAAATACAATAATTTTAATAAGCTGTGTGGATGCAGGCACAGCAGATTCAAAAGGTTTCAAATGTGTTGAAGAACAAAGAAAACTAGGGAATATCGGTTATGTGAATTTCTAATTTAACTTATTGTCTGAGACTTAGACTCTAACTGAAGAAAAAAGTGAATATACTAGTCTTCGAAATTTCTTGTTAATTGTGGGAAGTGGGATAAGAAAGGGGAATTGCATCTCTAGGATATTTGAGTTGTTTAAAGGCAGATCTTTCTCTGAATAGCACTAAAATTAGAGTAAACATTTTACTCAAAATCCTACACTGATATGGGACGTAAACAGGATGCATAAAGGATTTGACTTTCCGTTAAATGTACTTAGGGTTATCAAAGAATTCCATTGCCTCCTTAATGCTATCTTCTTTTAAGGTTTGACTTTAATCTGGCATATTTTGGGGAATAAAAAAATTTTCAATTTGCTTTCATACTGTGCTAGTCCTTTTTGAGTACGTACTAAAGGATATCACACTTATTTTCAAGTAATGATAATGACGATGGGAATGGCAGTATCCACTGAAAACATAACGTGGAGATAATTATACTGTTCTTATATTTGGTGGGGATGGAGAAATTTATGTATTCATCTTAAAAATGTAGGGGAGGGGGAGGGAAACTAGCACATTGCCACTGACTTTCAACAGGTGAAATTCCTGTTAAGTCCCATCTAGAAAGTGAGCCAGATAAGTCCATAACTTCTGCTCTTTAGTCACAAGTAAATCATAGTATTTGGACATCTTACAGAACTGCAGATCTCTTGTACCTTGGCGTTTATTCAGAGGCATTAGTTTTGAGCACCCACCTAAACTGTTAATTAGTAAGCAAATATTATTGATTATCCATGTGAGGGATACACTTGCTGCATGCTGGAAGGGCTTCAAAGACGTATACAAACAGGTTTTACCATCCAGGAATTTAAAAATTTGGTTGTGTAGGAAAGACATACTTAGGGGGGAAAAAGGTTTTTAAACAAAACAAGATAGTATAACGATACCATTTCAACTGTAAATCATGAGATCTGAAGCTTATACGTTAATTCATAAATTCCTTGAGGGTAAGACCTTGCCTTAAAAATGTATGCATTTCCAACAGTGTCTACACCCAATGGGTGCTCAAGTGATGAAACTTTGCAAAGGAGGTAGGGAGAAACCTGTGGCAGGGAGAGAAGAGCCAGGAAGTTTTCACAGTAGATTAGATAGATGAAAGATTAGATGTGGGCCAAAGCAGGGATGGTTGCAGAGGACTGGGAAAAAATAGGAAAGAAGAGGATTTAGTGACTGAAGGCAAGGAGACCTGTCTAAAGTGTATTCAATTTTACTTTCAGGAAACAAATGGGAGTTGGAGACAGTGAAGGAGAGCAGAGGGTTACCTTGGTAAGGACAGAGCACAATAGGCACTCAAATGTTTTCTCAGTAATCAGTAGCAGGATTGGACAAGAAGATCCTTTCGTCCCTCCAATGCTGAGATTCTGTGGTGTATGAAGATACTCAAAATTGTTGGGGAACAAAGCCCTCTCAGATATTGAAGAAAGGGAAGAGGAAGAATTGTGATCTTCTTACTGGCAGGCCTTTTCTGAGAAGGGTTAATACTGAGTCACAAGGCCCCAACAGTGAATGAAAAGAGGTAGAAGAGCAAGAGGAACAAAAATCTCAAATCAAAAATTTCAACACATGCTTACAAATCTTCACAAACTTCATAAGTTATTCATTTTCCCCTAAATCCTGTGATTTAAGTAAGGCAGGTATTATCAGCTCTGTATTTATATAGGAAGATATTGGGAAAAAAGCAAGATTAAATAACCTGTTCAAGTTCACAAAATAAATGAATGGCATAGTATAGTAGTGATGAAGACTTTTGTTTCCTGATTGCTGCCGACCAGTGCACTTGACATGGAGCCACACTGCTTTTCCTTCCTTTTCCCTGGTGTAGAGCCTATATACCCAGAAGTTGTATGTGCAAATGACCAAATAGGGAATGCACAAACAACTGCAGCATTATCTCAGATGGTTATTAATACTTCGTCATTATTCCTGAGTTGAGTATTTGGTTTCCACATTCACTCAGTCCTTGATGCATCATTTGAGTTTATCCACAGCCGGGAAAGTAGGGTTAGTGAGTTGTTTAATGAGGTGAACAACTGTTTGCCAGGAACTTAAGGAAGATCATTCGGCACAGGCCCTTAATACTACCAATACTGTTACCCAAGTTTGTACTCCCTCTGTTCCTTTTTTAAGTGAGCAGTCTGCAAAATTATCCTATAGACCAGTATAAAGAATAAAGAAGTGTGCTAATGTTTGTTTCATCTCCATTTAAAGAAATGTTTGTTACTTGAGCTAGTTCCAAAGACAGCAATTTGAGAGCAGGAAAAAGGACAAAAATCAGTAATGGTAGAAAACTCAAAAATTTTTTGGAGTAGATATAGACCAAGAAAGAGGATAAACCCTATCATTTTAGAAGACATTATTTAAATTCATAATTACTGATTTAGGTCTCTAATGAATTCCTTATTATATGCTTTATCTATATTTGAAAAAAATCACAAGATTATTAGGCAATAGAGATTTCTTATGGTCTTCTTTATTCCTCAGTAAGAAAGAATGCTCAACAAATCTAAGAACTGTTTTTCTCTTTAGAGCAGCACTTTTGATGCTGCTTAAATAACATTCTTACCATAATTAACTATAATGTTAAGTGAAGTTTTGTTTTAATTTAATAAAGCCAGCTAAATACTAAAACCTGTGTTCGAGACAGATGATCAAAATTAATGAGTAAAATAATTAGCCAAGAGAATACATTGTAAACAGGGAATCTCCAAACATAATTATCTTGTCTCTGATCTTGTGGAATCAATTTCAGAGACAACCTCAAGGCAGATTGGTGAATGCATTAACAACTTGCTTGGAGATAGGAACATTGGTAGACATAAAGGGAAGGAGTTTCATCTCTGACTTAGGATTTCAACACGTCTTGGACTCCTCTGTGCTTTCCCTTTCCTGAATATTACCTATTGTCAATATCATCTACTTTCTTTTTTTTCTAAGATTTTATTTATTTATTTGACAGAGATCACAAGTAGGCAGAGAGGTAGGCAGAGGGGGGCGGGGGGAGGCAGGCTCCCTGTGCGGGATTCAATCCCAGGACCCTGGGATCATGACCTGAGCCGAAGGCAGAGGCTTTAACCCACTGAGCCACCCAGATGCCCCTCGTCTACTTTCTTTGACTATATTTACTTTGAATGAAGAGTTCAATGGAGGGACAATATTAAACTTTAAAAATCATATGAAGTACACTCATTAGGACAAGTTAAAATTTTTGTAATAATATTATTTTGTCCATGTTAAGCATTTGTAGCCTTTTGAACTCTTGAGTATATTTGTGAAAAGCATCCTCTACAGGTAAGTTGAGGTGGGTCTGTTTCTTTCCTGACTTGAGTAGATTTATATATAGCCTTAACTTTGTTTTATTATAGATATTTAATAATAATGTTTCCCAATCCATTTTCTAGAACCCTAAAAAGAAAGAATAAAACAACAACAAGGAAAAGAAAGGACTAAAATTGTGGCAACGACCCAACTGGGTAGGTATATATATATTTTTTTTTTCATTTGATCTCTTAAAAAGGAATATTTAGAAAAATATGTAATTATTACACATACACGAATATAATACTAAGGACTAATGAGGTTTTTTTAAATTACATTTTGAATGTGTGTGCTTCCAGAAGCTCTTTTGCATGTGCTCTTTTGATTAGCAATTGGTTTTCATCTCTTTGGGTCTCTTGCATAAATAACACCCAATTAGCATCATCATTGTTTTGTTCCCACAATGGACCTAGTGTGAAAGTACTTAACAAAATCCAGTACCAGTTAGTTGTTCAGTAAACATTTTATCTTTTTATTTTAAGATGCATTTTAGATATTCCATGTACAGACATGTTGTGAAGGTAACAAGAAGGGTACTGCATAGTTATTAGCACTTTAAAGTTTACAGTCTATCTTCATTAGTGCCATTATGGAATTAGAACTAAAATCTAAAAATTAATAAGCTATTTAAGATTTTTTTCCTTACTGATAGCTATTATAATGATACCAGTCAACAATCATCAATTTACATGTCATTGTTCTGTGAAGAAAAAATTCTGGGAGATCCTTTATTTGTGCCGGTATCCATATCAATGCAAATATAATGAAGCAAACTCCTGAAGAAACTTGACCTTTATCTCTCTTCCAAGTTCTGGTGTCCAGTTTAATTGTAGCCCCAAACTCTACTGACAGAATTAAAATTTCAACTTATACAGCTTTCTCTCTCAATAATTCTTGGGTCCATCATGAATAGAATTCAAACTCCAAATCAATTTTGTACTATTTGCCTCTTGTTTGGAACTGTCAAACTGGAAACCAATAATATGGTTCCACATCTGAGGGGTATTCCTGTTTTAGGCTCTCTCCTCTAGAATAGGGTCAGAACTGAACCAAATTATAGCACCATCTGCTAGTCCATTTACCCATGGCATTCAGCCATTTTCCTGGCACAGGCAAAAGACCTCAGAAAAACAAGACCTATTTTCCCTTGTGCACAAACGGATTCTATTCCCTCTGCTGTACTATCTAGTTAGTGAGCATGAATCAAGAGAGATTAAATTAGTAGGCCATCAAATTCAGAGAATTTTCTATGAAGCTGATTTTGGTTTCAGGTTTAACTGTTTTCCCTCCTACTTTTTCTTTTATTTTCAGGTTCTCTTGGTTATAAACTCCTCCCCATCTGGTGCTGCAACAATGAGTGGGAAATCCTTGCTCTTAAAGGTTATTCTCTTGGGTGATGGTGGAGTTGGGAAAAGCTCGCTTATGAACCGTTATGTAACCAATAAATTTGACTCCCAGGCATTTCACACCATAGGGGTAGAGTTCTTAAATCGAGATCTGGAGGTAGATGGACGTTTTGTAACTCTCCAGATCTGGGACACTGCAGGGCAGGAGCGTTTCAAGAGCCTTAGGACACCCTTCTACAGGGGAGCAGACTGCTGCCTCTTGACCTTCAGCGTGGATGACCGACAGAGCTTTGAGAACCTTGGTAACTGGCAGAAAGAATTCATCTACTATGCAGATGTGAAAGACCCTGAGCACTTCCCCTTTGTAGTTCTAGGTAACAAGGTAGACAAAGAGGATAGGCAAGTGACTACTGAGGAAGCACAAGCCTGGTGCATGGAGAATGGGGATTACCCTTATCTAGAAACAAGTGCCAAAGATGATACTAATGTGACAGTGGCCTTTGAAGAAGCTGTCAGGCAGGTGTTGGCTGTAGAGGAACAGCTGGAACATTGCATGTTGGGTCACACTATTGACTTGAACAGTGGCTCCAAAGCAGGATCCTCATGCTGTTAAAAGCAGGCAGCCTTTTAAAAGTGTGCCACAAATTGTTCAGTCAATAGTGTCAGAATAACTGTGCCCCTCTGAGAGGGCACACACACAAAAGGGTAAGAGAGAAGGTTGTGATTGTGTATCAGGGCCTTTCAAATTGAGGTTGTAAGAGCAAGTAAAAAAAAAAAAAAAAAAAGCTTTACCAAGCCAAGTGTATTTTGCGTGATTTCTGCTGTTTCCTTCTTGTGTGTATCGGGACATTTCAGAAAGATTCAGTCCTGAGAGATTTAAATATTTTCAAATCCAGTTTAAACTTAGAACCCAGCAGCATGAAGGAGTTAAAGAGCTACAGATATCCCTTAAAGTGTTCCATTAGTCAACTAACAAATGTCACCTTGGACTCTTGGCAAGCAGTTTCTGACATTTCTGCTAAAGGAAGAAAAAATAAGACTGAGCTGTATTACAATAAAAAAATAATAATGCAAACAAGGATGTCCTAAGCTTCAATTATAAAAGGGTTGTGATAATTAGGCGTATAAGAGTATAATGACATACACTGCCTTGTTTGAATCCTTATATATGGTTTGCTTCCATTTGAACTTTTCAAAAAAATTATCTCAATAAGAGGTACACTGATGACACTGGAAATTGATTATACTCTTTGTGTTTGAAGAAATAGGGTATTAGTGAATGGATTATGCTTAAATATGCCAACCACCCTTGCAAATAAATGTTTGGTCTGCTTTTACTTCATAAGTCTACTTTTGCTGTATAGGGATGTTGCTTCTCTGACAACCTCTTATCAATTTAGCAATGCTGCTTAGTATATGGCTTTGGATACAGTGCTCTCTGCTCATAATTTTGATGGCCCTTTGTTCCACTGTGCTCTGCTCTCAGAGAAATCTTCAGAAAAGATTGGGGGATGATGGGCTTTTCTCACAAGGTTCCTTAACACAAATATTTATTATAGGAACTAATTATAGGAACTAATATCTTGTATGTTGCACTGTATGTTCAACTGGCCAAACTAAGACACTGAAAGTAGCAAGAGAGCAGACTTTAACCCAATGATAGACTGAATTTCTCATAGAGTTGTCCAACAGTGGAATGGACTGCCTTAATAATGAACTCCCTTCCAATGAAAATATTCAAGAAGATACTAGATGAGCATCTGTTAAAATACCATAAAAAGAATTTCTGTCCTGGCTAGATAATTTGGTTTAAGGTCCCTTCCAGCTCTAAGTTCTATGAACCTGCAAGTTACAAAATATGTTTCAGTGCCAGGATATCACTGGATGTTTCTTAAGACAACAGCTAAGACTTTGGAGAGGGACTTTTAAAATTCTCAAACTATTCTGGGATCAGCATTTAATAGTAATTACACAGCTCTTTCTTTTGCACCATAGCAGGATAAATTCTTGAGCTTTGAGTAGCCATTATGCACCCTGGTATAAATATCCTAAAAATACCATATTAAAATACAAAAATGGTTTATCAAATCTTTATTACCATGACTGCTAGCTATATACTGTATTACAAATATGCAGTCTGGTTCTTGTTGGTTGAACTGTTTGTCCTGCAAAGCTTTAAATCCGTACTTTTAAAATATCTATGTTAAAAAATAGTGACCCAAGGTGACTCCTTGGTGACTCCTCCCCCCCCTCCCCCAAAAGAGACAGAGGCCGGGGAAGAAGCAGGAGCTTTCACAGGAATATAGCCTAGAACTCTCCATTGTAGCCACATATGGAATCAGCCTTACACGTGGGACCTTATGTGCTTTAAGAGCTCTGGGACTTTTTGGCTACATAGACAAGTGGAAGACAGTATCTCATCCCAGTCATCCTCAATATTTCCCATTTAAATATAGTCCTGACCCCATTGTCAAAGTAATTTCAATGCCAGAAGTCAAAGCCAGAACTGGGACCCCACAGCTCTTAAGTATTGGTCCCTATCCTGCCTATGCCTATAGCCAGCCACACTCGTTTCCAAGTTCTATGACTGTTTTGCTACAATCATGTTAGGGTAAAAATCTGGACATCAGAACTGTTAAAAGTTAATTGTTTTTAAGTGCATGAGACCTGGGGCCTTCTCTTTCTACTTGCATTCTGCTTATAATAGTTCTATTTGTAGATCTCAGGCTTACATGAAGACCTCCATCCACTCACAAAAGTACTTGTCACTATTAGAATGGCATGTGGTCATTTAAGTAAAAAAATTACATGGGTATCCTATTCATAGACCTCCTGTCTAACCAAGGCAAGTGTTAATTTTAATGACAGGTCATCTGAAGCCCCTTTCCTCTGAGCCATACCAGTTTTCTCTGCCAAATCACTACACAATATCCCAATGAAAACAGTTAACATTACATGACAAAAAACAGTGGCATTTTTGGTGAGTAACACTCAGTGGGGTGCTGACATAAGTTTGGGTAAGATTATAAAACACCAAAGGCTGAAATCTGTGAGTACCAGGAACTGTGCTTATAGGCTTAGAAATTATATACACTAGAATGTGCAGTGCAATATTTTCGAAAGTTTTTTTTTAATGAACACACTGGATTTTTTGAATAAGATATTTCTAACTGGAGCTATACTGTTTTTCAACAGTCCATTAAAACATCATAAAGAATATTTATTTAGTTTATTGTCATGTATTGAGCTAAATTTAAGGGGCCTCAGATTCCATATGTCTTCAGTGGATTGATGAATTTCAGGTTAATTTGTGCCTGCCTCAGCCATCTCTACTTTACCTTGAGGTGTTCCACAATCCTCTTGTTGCAGGTGCTGCTAAAAACTCGAAATTGTGTATCAGATATTTTGTTTCAGCTGTAAAAAAAAAATCATCTGTGTTAAAGTGAATAAAAAGTGCATTTTGAATAACCAGTATACAATGTTTGTGCTTCTTCTCTCCCTTTCTCTTTTTGAGCAACTGGTGGGCATGACAGACAGTACTTACCAATCAAATCGCTCTTCGAGACTACACTGCATGTGGCCTCTGGATCATGTTTTCACCGTGGTACCCCAAGCAGCTGCAACCCAGTGATCAGAGAGATAGGTTCCACTGATTGGGAAACAAGCTCAAAAGATTAAGGTGGGGAGGTGCCTTTTATTTTATGTCACTTTTTAATGCATGAAGAACACTGAGACTGGAAATTGGATCTTGACTTTCCAATTTACTTCTTCATTGTAATTTAAAACAAATGTTAAACCATCACAAAATATAACAGAGTATACATATTCCTTTTATCTTCTTGGCTGATATACTGTCCAGATCTTAGGAAAACATGAAAATATGGGTGAAACAAATCAGGAAACAAAGGATAATTTTGTTAAATAACTGTTCTCTTGCTTCTCACATACTGGACTTTAAAGATACTTGCATTACCATCAAATGGCTTGAATAGCCATAATGGTGACTTTTAAATTATGGGCATATGTCTCTCTGCAGCACATAATTTCATTACATTGGTTCCATCTGTCACAGACTTAGACTTCTTCTCCCATTCCTCTACTTTTGCCTATCGGGACTCTGGGCAATTGAAATCACAGGAGGGAAAAGCAGATTTTTTTTTTTGCCACATATATTTTTCCCATCTCTGAGGATAAATATTTAATAAATTATCAGACCATGCTTCAAATACAGAACCTGGAATCCTTTTGATCAGGCTATAATGATACAGCTTTTAGGCTATAATAGATCAGAGATTTATAAGCCTCTTAAAAAGGATTTGCTTATCCTAAACTGATATTTTCAAAGCAGAAAACTAGCTTTCTGTCTTTGCTGTTTTTCTGCTTGATTCATAATCCACTGGGAAATCTCCTTCTCTGGATATCTTAAATAGTATAGCTTTTCATTTTTTTGGAAATAGTTTGGCTATGATCCTTCCAGGAAGTGGAAGGTGTGGAATAGATGAGTTTCTTTTCAATTTTATAATTGAATTTAAAAACACACTGGAAAATCAAGGCAGTGATTTGAGTAAGGTCAAGATGGGAGCTGGGATGGGCATCTCTACTTTCATTTAATTACCTGCAGTAATTCTAATTGCAGTAAATTTTTTTTGCCTCAGTAATCCCGATAGGCATTTCACTTTTTTTCTCTCCCTGTTACAGAGATATAGAATTCATTACAGTGGAGTGCTTTTCTTACACTTCATTTAAGGTCAGATAAACTCTGATATATCTTTTGATGAAATGTTAATTTATTTTTTCAAAATTGGTCTTTTTGGGGCTCCTGGGTGGCTCAGTCAGTTAAGTGTTTGCCTTTGGCTCAGGTCATGATCTTGGGGTCCTGGAGTCAAGTCCCCCACACCCCAGTTGGGCTCCATGCTCAACAGGGAGCCTGCTCTCCCTCTACCTCTGCTCCTTCCCCCCCACTCACACGTGCTTTCTCTCTCTCTGTCAAATAAATAAATAAAACCTTACCAAAAAGGTCTTTTTTTCCTCCTGCTTTTATTGAAGTATAATTGACCAATAAAAATTGTATATATCTATTTATCCAGAGGATACAAACATAGTGATTCAAATGGGCACCTGCACACCAAAGTTTATAGCAGCAATGTCCACAATAGCCAAAATATGGGAAGAGCCCTAATGTCCATCGACAGATGAGTGGATAAAGAAGATGTGGTGTGTGTGTATATATATATAATGGAATATTACTCAGCCATCAAAAAGAATGAAATCTTGCCATTTGCAACAATGTGGATGGAACTAGAGGGTATTATACTAAGCAAAATAAATCAGCCAGAGAAAGATAAATATCATATGATTTCACGCATATGTGGAACTTAAGAAACAAAGCAGATGATCATAGGGGAACAGAAGGAAAAATAAAGTAAGATGAAATCAGAGAGGGAGACACACCATAAGAGACTCATCCTCTAGGAAACAAACTTGGGGGTTGCTGGAGGGGAGGTAGCGGAGACGGCATAACTGGGTGATGGATATTAAGGAGGTCACTTGATGTAATGAGTACTGGGTATCATGTGGAACTGATGAATCACTAAACTCTATCTCTGAAACTAATAATATACTATATGCTAATTAAATTTATTTTTAAATTTTAAAAACATTGTATATATTTAAGGTGTTCAATTTGATATATATATCAAATTTGATATATTTGATCAATTTGATATATATCAATTAGATATATATCACATATATATGTGTGTAACATTTTGATATATACAATTTGATATATATCTATCAATTTGACAATTTTATATATATATATATATATATATATACACACACACACACACACACACTCACTGTGAAATCATCACCACAATCAAGCTAATCAACATATCCATCACATCAGGTGAGGTTTTTTGTTTGTTTTTTTTGTTTTTTGCTGTCTTTTTAATTATTTCAGGTTACCTTCACCAATGAAGTCCTCATTCTTTACTCCTTTCTCTTTAAGAGAAGGAAGAAATAATGATAGAAGCTAGGTATATTTCAAGAATGAAAGAAATGTTTAAATGTCCCTTCACTGATATGTTTCCAAAAATGTTGAACAAGGATCTGACTTTTATATTGCTGGTAGAGGTGGTGATGTTTGTGTGAGGTTTTTTTGAGGGGGTGAAAAGTTACTAAAGTGCTTTCAGTAAGAATAAGCAAGCATCTTCACAGCTCAAGGTGTGAAGGAATTGTCATCTTTAGTCATATAGGAACTGCTGCAGTGATCTATGTGTCTTTATAAATAGCTTTTGTCTTTTTCAAAGCAATATAGAGAATCTTGATTCAGCCATATTTAAGTGCTTTTTCAAATGGTGGGTTTTGTGAGTGCGAGTATGTGTATTTTTTAGTAATCCGTCAATTCCTTTCATGTTTTATGAATTATGGGTAAATGTGTAATGGTTCTCACTCTAGCCCCTCTGAATTTTAGCCTGACAAGCCAAGCTGTGCTTCTTAATTGATTGATCAAATGGATAAAGAAATGTTTCCTTAACGAAAGAAATAGCTCTTAATTCAATATTAGCTGTATTGATTAGAGTAAAAGTACAAATCATGCCTTCTTGTGGTGAATTTGTGAGGAATCAAGAGATAGGCTCATCTCTTCTTTTTTCTCTCTTAATTTTTTGTTCCTGGCTGCCTTAAAATCAACATAGCCAAGGGTGTGTTCTGTAATATATTGCTCATTATAGAGTCTTCTTATAGATGAATAAGTGTTGGTATAAATTTTGAATCATCTCTTTTTCCATTTGCTCCCAATGAGAAAACAGTGTCAGCAGTAAGAATTTTAAAACTTTGTCTTTAGGGGTTTTTTTTCTGAGTACAGAAGTTATATACATTCATGGTGATAATAATAATAATAATAATAATAATAATAAAACAAAAAACTGGGCGCCTGGGTGGCTCAGTGGGTTAAGCCTCTGCCTTCAGCTCAGGTCATGATCTCAGGGTCCTGGGATCGAGTCCCACATCAGGCTCTCTGCTCTGCAGGGAGCCTGCTTCCTCCTCTCTCTCTCTCTCTCTCTCTCTCTGCCTGCCTCTCTGCCTACTTGTGATCTCTGTCTGTCAAATAAATAAATAAAATCTTTAAAAAAAAAAAATAAATAAAACAAAAAACTAAGGCCAAAAGAAACAGAAAAGTGAGATAAAGAAAATAAGTTTTCTGTAATCATATTAAAATGAGGTAACCTGATTTTAATTTGAATATATTTATATAATAAAAGTTATATAATTCTACATATACCAATTGTAATATTAACATATACTTAACATATACTGGACTTTCATCTAAGTCATTGCATATTCTTCTAGATACTATATTTAATGCTTGCAAAATATTCTATTGAAGAATTTGCCATAATAAATGTAATCAAACACTTATTCCTAGACACTTAGATTGTTTTCCAACTGTTTCCTTTTATAAAACAACAGTGAATGTCCCTAACACTCATCTTACTTCACATCTATCTTTATTTTCTGTAAGTAAAATTTCCAGGTCAAAGATTATGACTATTTGTGTGGCTTTTAATATACATTGACAAATTACCATCTAGAAAGTTGTCCCAAATTACATAAACACCAGTATCATAAGAGGCCTAGTTTTCTGAACACCCCATCATTCATTGAATATTATCTTCCTTTCAAACCACATTTGCCTAATTTGATGGATGAAAAATGATCTCATGTTTTGATTTGCATCTTTTTCATCCTTTGAGAGTAAATAGTTGTTCAAGCATTTATTGACCATTTTCGTTTTTTCTTGAGTGAATAATCCATTCTGGTCCTTAGCACATTTGGGGTGGGAAACAATCATTTTTGTTTCTTATTGATTATTAGAAGCTCTTTTTTTATATATTGTTGGTATTAACATTTGATCTTATCCATACTGTAGATTTTCTGCAATCCTCTCCCATATGTCTTCCTTTTTAATTTTGTTTACAGTATTTAAAAACACGGACAGATTATTGAAAAGGTCATGTTCTAATAAAACAGAAAACTAGGGTGGGTAGGGGAGAGAAAAATGTCTACTTGATTTTTGTCCTTTGTTCCTGACCACATGAAACTATGTACTTATTTTTATTTCGAAAGGTTATGAGTCTAAGCTTGTGTCACCATGACAGAAAAAATTATAGAAAGCAGAATATTCATTCATCCAGTTTTTTTATCTGCATGATGCCAAATGCCTGGTTTGATTTGGATTTAATGAGGTGATTATTCCAAAATCTTGTGCTAATACAGTGATAGTTACAGTTCATCTTTCACCCACAAGAGGGCAATGAAAACCAGATAATATTCTGCCTTAGAAAATAAGTAGAGGACAGACTGGAAGAGCTGAAGGGGTGCCTAGAAATCATCCCTGTAGTTTCCCTCTCCCTTATTTTATAGACTAGAAAACTGAATTCTGGGGAGGTGAAATGACTTGTCCCAGGGCACAGAGTTGGCTAGTCAAGAGCTGAGTCCTAGGCATTTTCCAGTTTACCATACTGTGATTTACTATATTGTTAGTTACTTTGACACAATCTGTAAACACATACAGATGATCCTGACTTTAAATTGCTTTGACTTAGGATTTTTCAACTTTACACTAGTGCAAAAGAGACACATTCAGCAGAAGCCATTCTTTGAATTTTAATCTTTTCCCAAGCTAGCAATAGGTGATAGATACTCTCATGAGCTGGGCAGTGACAGCAACCAGGACTTTCAGTCAGCCATGAGATCATGATGGTGAACAACCCATACATTGACGACCATTCTGTACCCTACAACCATTCTGGTTTTCATGTTCAGTACTGTATTCAATAAATTACATGAGGTAATCTACACTTAGTTTATAATATGCTTAGTGTGAGATGATTTTGCCCAATTGTAGGTTGATGTTAAGTGTTCTGAGAACGTTTAAGGTAGGTTAGGCTAGGCTATGATGTTCTGTAGGTTAGGTGTTGTAAATGCATTTTCTTATGATATTTTCTATTTATGTTGGGTTTATCAGGACATAACCTCAGTATCAGTGGAGGGAGATCCGTACATTTTTTTTCTGATTTTTGAAAACTTTTTTGTCTTTTAAAGTAAGAGTTACATAACAACATTAAGCATTCTAAAGTATGTAATTTAGTGGCATTTAGTATATTGACAGTGTTGTAAACATGTACACTTTAATCTCCAAGATTCAAATCCCAGTCCTACCATGAAATAGGTGTGTTACCTTAGGCTAGTTACATAAACTTGCTGAGCTTCAGTTTCTTCAGCTGTGTAGGAAGAAACTGTCTTCTGTAACAGGTTTTTGTGAGGATCAGCAGAAATAATCTGTGCTTGGCACAGAGTACATAAAAAATTATTTTCTTCAAGATATTAATCCATTGCTCCCCATCAAATATTAGTATATTTATTTCACATTATGAATAAAAATAGATTCCAGAGTAGATTTTTTTCTCTTTTCATGACTATTACTGCATTGTTTACATTGAATTTTATTTTTTTATTTTTTATTTTTTGACAGAGATCACAAGTAGTCAGAGAGAAAGAGAGAGAGAGAGGAAGGGAATATGCTCCCTGCTGAGCAGAGAGCCTGATGCGGGGCTCAATCCCAGGACCCTGGTATCATGACCTGAGCTGAAGGCAGAGGTTTTAACCCATTGAGCCACCCAGGCACCCCTACACTGAATTTTAAATGGGCTCAGAGTTTAGTAATTAAAAATTATCAAAAATAACTTCACAGCACAGGTTATTGTGACATAGTTGGCAAAGGATTATGATGTTTAATAAATGCATAGGCCCCCTTTAAAACGAACAAGAGTCTTATCGGAATTTTGGAAGATGGAAGATGATTCCAGTGAGGTGCAGAAAGCATGATGGTATGTGTTCTATTTTAGGTCAAATTTTGGAACCAACTTTAACATAAGGTAAACCAGTCCCCTCTTTTATAGATAACAAAAATGAGGACCAGAGAAGTTAGACAAATTCCTGAAGTGACAGATCAGGCTTTAGAACACTCATCTCCTACTTCTCAGTCCGGTGCTGTTTTCAGGATGCCTCACTGTCTGGGATGAGGATTTTTTTTTTCATTTCTCCCCCAGCTTTATTGAGTTATAACTGACATACTACATTGTGCAAGTTTAAGGTGTACAATGGGATGACTTGATACAATAATGTATATATTGCAAAAGGCTTAGTATAATAAGATTAGTTTACTCCTCCACCTCACATAATTACCATTTTGCTGTTGCTGCTGTTGCTATGGTGAGAACATGAAAGCTCTACCTTTTTAGCAATTTTTAAGTATAAAATACAGTATTGTTGGGTCCCTGGGTGGCTCAGTGGATTAAACTTACAAATACTTGCTTTAGCTCAGGTCATGATCTCATGGTCCTGAGATTGAACCCCACACTGGGCTCTGTGCTCAGCAGAGAGTCTGCTTGAGATTCTTCCTCTCCCTCTGCTCACTCCACTCTTGTGTGATCATGCTCCCTCTCTCTCTAAAATAAATAAATAAAATCTTTAAAATACACTATTCTTAACTATAGTAACCATGCTGTACAATAGATCATCAGCACTTACTCATCTTATGTTGTTTGAAAGATGCAGAAGAGATAGGGATGGGGGTTGGGGAATGAAACTAGAAGGGTAAGGAAAGGAAAGGTTCTAAACAAAGCAGGGTTTAAGCTTTAGATAGTGGTAGGGAGAGAAGTAAAGAGTAGCAAGCAGCTCTTGCCTGGGTAGATTTCTTTAGAGTCAGTCATTCCCTTATTATTCCTCCCAAGGAAGGAACTACTGAGTAGGTATACCTCCCTGAATAGATTTTGCCTTACTGAATAAACAAAGTCTACTGAAAATCATTGAAATCAAAGGGGTTAGTTATTGTCAGCATCCCAAGTCTTTAAAAAGTCTGATTAAAAATTACTCAAATAACTAAAATGTAAGTGTCCCTAATAAAAAGAACAATGAAAGAAATACCTGACAGAAACATTTTTAAAATTCTGTTCTTCAATCCCATATTCTCCTTGTTCCTTTTATGTGGAGATCGAAAAAGAAAAATAGTCATTAGCAATAAAATGTGAAAATTGTTGTTAAATTATATAGGAGTCGTTAGCTTTTGTTATTAGCTAAATGTCAGGCAAGTGAGTTTCCTGATCTACAGTGTTATTCTTTGTATGGTCATGGCTCTTTGTCCCAGAGAAATTTTTTTTTTTTTTAAATGGAGACAAAAGGACAGTTTTGTTTTTTTGTTTGTTTGTTTGTTTGTTTATTTGACAGACAGAGATCACAAGTAGGCAGAGAGGCAGGCAGAGAGAGAGGAAGGGAAGCAGGCTCCCTGCTGAGCAGAGAGCCCAATGCGGGACTCGATCCCAGGACCCTGAGATCATGACCTAAGCCGAAGGCAGCGGCCCAACCCACTGAGCCACCCAGGCGCCCGAGAAATTTTTTTATAAACTACTAAATTGAGCTGGAGGATCATTATCTCTCTGCATGACACACTTTTTACTGTTTTTCTTCTAGAACACTTCTCTAGTTACAGTAGTAAAAGCCGATTTATCTAAAATTCTGGCAGATGTTTCATAACTGGCATTTGCACATTTCAATGTTATACTGAGAAGTAATGTTTATAATGATAACCCATAGACATCATAAGAGGCTAAATTACTTACTGGATCATAAAAGAAGAAAAATAAGGGATTTACCTTTTAGTCCATTCTCTAGTATAAAGATTCCATACATGACATATATAGATATAATGTGCATGATAACATAAATCCCAATACTCTACTTCCCTGGAATGGAGAGTTCATTTTCTTCCCTTTTCCCCTTTATATTTATTTTCCCTACAGAATCTTATTTCAAGAATCGTAGGTTATTTCTTCCAAATTCCATTCCATGCCTGAGTACTTTGACCAAATACCTGACAGATGATCATTGAATCAATGTTGGAATACTGCAGGTGACAGGGAACTTCATATTTTACAATGCAGATGACTACATCTTTGCAAAGATGGCATACCCTTCCTTATATGGAATCAAATTTTGACTTCTTATGAATTCCACTGATTGGCCCTAGGGCCATTCAAAACTAGTGTTTCACATGACATACATCTTCCAATATTTGAAGACAGTTTTATCTCTCAAAGGTATTATTTTCATGACTTGAAATTTCCCAGGTCCCTAAGTAAAATAAGGTATGTTTAAGCCCATCATTTTCATAGTCGTAAATAAATATTCATCCAGGGTCTACCCTGCACCAAACACTATCTGAGGTATGGAGATGAAAAGAGAAAATGGAGAGGCAGGGCAGGGGGTCATGGAGGGTAGGGAAGGAAAAAATGAAACAAGATGGGATCCTGAGGGAAACAAACCATAGGAGATTCTTAATCTCATGAAAAAAAATGAGGGTTGCTGGGGGGTGGGTGGGTAGGGATAGGATGGCTGAGTTATGGACAGTGGGGAGGTTATGTGCTATGGTGAGTGCTGTGAAATGTGTAAGCCTGTTGATTCACAGACCTGTACTCCTAGGGCAAATAATACAATATATGTTAATAAAAGAGGGGAAAAAAAGAAAAGAGTAAATGGAAGCAGCAGGAGCAAACCTTGAGGCAGAAGCAAAAGCACAAAAAACAATTTAATACCAGCTAAGGAAGGTGGATGTATTTTGAAAATAATATACAATTAGAGAAGAGGTTTAGGCAAAGAGGCAGGAAGCTCAGATTTCTGTTGTAGTATGATTACTCCAATGATGCACAGTACGGGTTGTGGCAAGAGTGAAAATGAGCAGCCTAGAGGCAAGTGACCAGTGACTATAACAACAGACATGCCAATTATTCAAGGCACCTAGACTGTACCCGGCCAACATTTTCTAAGAATCATCCACAGAGCAACAGGCCACCTATGGCAGAAACATCTTCTTAAAGATGTTTCTTGTTAAAAATGCAAATTCTCAGGCTCCAACCCGACCCACTAAATCGAGGTCTCTGGTGGGGTGGTGCGGCACAGGCATCTACATTTTACTGAATTTTTCTGGCCAGCTCTGATGCACGTGGTCTGAGAGTTGGTGTTGAGAAGATTCAATGGCAGTAGTCAGAGAGTCTGTTTGACAAGTGAAAGCTAGCAAGCATTTAGACCTCAGAGAGCCAGACTCCTCCAAGGCAAAGGGTTTGGAAATGGCCCGGGCCCGGGCCTGGGGCAGGGGCACACCTCCGCCCTCCTGCACCCATCTCCCTCGCTCTCTTTGCCTGCCGGTGCCTTCTCTCTCTCAGGGTCAGACCTACACACCACCTTCCTTGGAGTCCTTTCCTGGCCTACTACTGGATCGTATAGGCATGTACAACATCCTGCTCTTTATTTTCTTCTGTTGATTACAAGTTGTAATCTCACATCCATGTGTGTGGTTCTTCATAAGCCCTCCCTGCCCCCCTCACTAGACTGTAAGCCCCATGAAGTCCAGGCCCCTGCTTATTTTTCCTCATTGCTGAGTACCCACAACACCTAAGGCAGGGCCAGGCACAGGATAAGTGACAGCTACATATTTTGGAGTTGAATGCATGAATGAATGAATAAATGAAGGTATGGATGGGGAGGCACTGGTGACAGCCCCAGCCCGGAGAACACTGCTGAGTGGCCATCCTCTCTGGGGCCAGGCCTAGATGCTCTGTTGGCAGAACTGCTCGCAACACCATTAATGGGGTTGAAAGGTGACAAAGCAGGGCCTGGGCCCCTTGCTCTAGGTTTCAATCTCTTAGCAGAATCCTAGGTCACTCTGCCAATGGAAAGCAAACAGAGAAGCCAAGGCAGCCAGGTTTGGGGCAAGAAGCCAGGGGGAGTGCCACATTTCCAGCTGCTTGGCTGGGTACCTGGAGGCCCGGGGAGGACAGGCCCTGGGACTTGTTGTCCTTATGCCTGGCCTACCCAGCCTCTAGCTCCCTGAGGGTGGGCATTGAAGAGGAGGAGAATTTGCCACCCCAAAACATGTCCCTTTGGCATGAGGATTATCTTAGCTGGTTCCTTTTAAGAAAGAGCAGACAGGAGAAGCTCTGAAACTGAGTACCAGTTACCCTTTTGTGAGAGATATTTACATTACAAGGGAAACCTCCATTTGTAGGGGTGTCTCCCTCTCTGTACCAGGAAGAGAAGGATGACTAAATCTCTAGAAACTCTTATCCATGGGGAAGACAACAACCTCCATCTGCGTAACAACCATACCCTTGTTGACTGTGCTTTGCCTGGTAACCTACCATAACTGACTCCCCTCCCCCCAAACAGCATCTTCCTCCATCTTCAGCTGAAGATGGTATTTTTAAGGTGGTGGCTTGGACCATTTTGGGGAGTGACTCAATTTTCCTCGGTCTGTCCTACGTATGCAGGAAGTATACATGTTTTTAAGTGTCTGTTTAGTTTTCTCTTGGTTATCTGTGTAAGGTTTTACAGGCGAGGTAAACACAGCACCAGGCGAGGTAGGCGCAAGGCAAGGTTTATTAAAGGCACTCTCCAGCGAAGTTTCAGGGCTCAGGAGAAGGGGAGCCAGGAAAGTCGCACCGGGAGGAGGTCGGCACTGTCAGGCAAGGTTCCTGGACTCCGGAGAGGAGAGTCGGGGAAGTCGCACCGGGAGTGGGTTAGGGGACTCTTTTATCGGGCTAAGGCAGGGCATGGGTTCACATCCATACATGGTAAGGTATTTGGTGTTCGGAGGGTCGGGGGAGTCCTGATGCTCCTGTTTCCTGCATAGGTATCGGGTTACCTATGGAGACGTGACCTGGGCATACATCCTTTTGGCAGGAGAGTCAAGGGTTAAGGAAGGGGGGGAGGGGGCTGGAAGATGACGGCCCAGCGGTCATTTCTATTGCTCCTCCTGCATTCCTGGAGCCACCGACCCAACAATCTGTCTTCTATTGGGGGTGGGGGGCAGTTCTCAGCCAGGAACCTAGAAGGGTAGAGGGAAATTATTTTTCCTTCCCCACAGTCCTTACCCTGCCATATGTAGAGTCATGGGCATGTGTCTGTGAAGCCCGAGAGCATGGTTCTCCACAGCAGGATTTCCAAGGACACCTGGAAAATGAGGAGGTTCACATGTGAGTTTGTATGCAATCACATGCAATTTGTGTCAATCTGCATATTTTCTGAAGGGGTGGCTCAGGTAATCTGCAAACCACATCTTCTCATCACCAGAATGAAAAGCCAGCCCCAGTGACTTGAACACAGGGACAAATGAAAGACCTGAAAGGTCACCATTCAACAGATCAGACTCTGGAGAATGAGGATCTCTGCTGAGAGACACATAGCTACCGTTTACTGGGTGTTTCTTAAGGATGTGTGCTGTCTGCTGTACATGCATTTCAGCAATCTTTGAAGGCAGGCACTATTGTTGTCCCTAGTTTGCGGATGAGGAGACTGAGGCTTTGTGGGGCTACACAGGTTTTCATGGTCATGTACCTCTGGAGAGGCTGACTTGGGGTGAACCGGGGTAGTCTGGCTCCGGAGCCCACTCCCTGAATCACTACACTGTATATACTTCCTCCTTTGTACAAGTGAAGACTCAGACACAGAGAAGTCAAGCCATGTGCCCAGGGTCACACAGCCAGATAATGCCAGACCTGGAACCAGAAATTGGGTCTCCTCTCCTCCACTCTGGTTCTCTTCCCCACATGGCCTCATCCCTCTAGGTACAACAGGGATAACTTGCCCTACTTTACCCAGCCAAGCAGAGTACAACAGCCAATACAGAGGCTGAGTTCTCTTCAATCCCATGCCTGGATTTTCTTTGACTCTCAGCACTGCAAGATTCTAAGGCTGGAAAGCATGGTGGAATCAGGCTTCTGTGTTTCTCCAAAGCTTCTGAGAAGGATGACACAGCAGACCAGCACAGTGGTCACCCCACAGTGAAGAGCCTCCATGAGTCCCATCACCCTCCTGCTCCCTGGGTCTCAGAGACTCCCTGTCACAGGCCCTCTCGAGAAGGCTCCCACCCTTGTCACTGCACCTCTTCCTCTGCTTGGCTCTGTCTCCAGCTAGCTGTGGGAGCTGGGGCCAGACAGGTCCCTTCCACCCAGGGCTTTTAATGAGAAGTTTTGTCATGCCCAGGCAGCAAAGATGAATAATTCAGTGAAGGAAGCCCAGGAAATGTTATTCTTTCACAGAAGAGCTCCTTGACTGTGGGAAGAGCAAAGGACTGCATTTTATTATGGGAGGAATAGGGGTGGGGTCACAATGATACTAGAGAGGAGGAGCATGGTGTCTCTAACAGTGTAGGTTTTCAGTAAAGAATTAAAAACAGAAACATTACTATAGATCAGAATTGCTTTTGTAAAGAGTCCTGACTCTGTTGAGTAGGGTTATTGGTTTGGGGGCTAGAATAGAGAGGCAGGGACAATAGAGAGGAGTCTATCACAAACATTCATGTTTCAATTATAAGGAGAGGGAGGAGAGAAAAATGGACAGGACTAGATGTGGGTCATGACGGAAGAGTCTAGCATGATTCTTTGGTATCTGAGCACTGATTTCCGAGCAAACTCTAATTTGTTAGTTTCTCTCTTAAAATGTGTTATTTTAGTTGTGTTTCTAGTACCAGGACAAAGAAAGAGACTTCTTTCTCTAAAGATGAGTTCCCACCACCCCTGTTTGATCCCCAGGAAATGTACTTCTGTCTTAGAACAATCGCTTTGTCCTAGCTTCCAGCTACAAGAGTCTGGAACTCAGAGGATCTCGCTAGGCAATCAAGAGTTGTTTTTTTTTGTTTTTTGGTTTTTTTTAATTTGGAGAAGGACATTTACAAACCTCTTTTGGTCAAGTTTAATCTCAGGGGAGAGTTAGCGAAAACAATGGCTGTCTGACTCAACAGCACACACTGAAAACCCATTTGAGGGAGGGTCCTATGAAAGACAAAATTCTCTGACTTCCTAGTTTTTTTTTTCTTGGCTGCCTCTGTATTGACTAATTTCAGAGAAACTGAAGAGGGTCCAAGGAAGAACCATCAAAATGATTTAAAAAAGCAAGCTACTGGATGGTGCTAGGAGCTTCTAGTGAAGGACAAGAAAAAGGGATGGAAAGCGGGAGGCCCAAGGCTGAAAACAAAGCAATCATCAGAGGCTGCAGAGCTGTGCGGAGCTAAGAGAAGAAGGGCAGGCAGCCTGGGCCCATCTCCCTTCTAGTCATCATCCAGCATGGGGTCAGGCCCTCTGAGAGCTCAAAAGGAGCACAAGGCTTGGTCTATGCCCACAAAGATGGGGAGACAAAGCTCTGCCCACAAAAGGCCAAATCACAGTCAAAGCCAAGAATATAAGTGCTGTGACCAGACACTCGCTCTCTGCCCTGTGCCAAATGACTAGCCCTGAGAGAAGTGCTCGCATTCCTAGGAGGCTGGGGCTTTTGCAGGTGATGGGGCTGAAGCCTCGGGAGAGGGACATGATTGGCTAAGCAAAGAGGAGGAAGAACAACACAGGCTCTGGAAACCACAAGTTCACAGTGCAAAAGATAGGATAGGAGCTAGGAAGAGTTAAAAGCCATACCTGGTGGAGGGAGCGGTTCCCAGAATGGACTAGCGGGAAATGGACCCCAACAAATGGGGTTGGATTTTATGGTATGGGTAGATGGCAGCCAATGAAGGCGTCTGAGCAGGACAATGTCATGGTGCCAGCCCAGCCATGCTTTGGCAAGATGGATCTGTCTAGGCACAGTGGATTGGAGGTAGAGATAGGAAGACCAAAGCTAAGACTAAACCTTTAAGAAACCTTGTAGCTGCAGCCACTGAAAATGTGCTCCAGCACAGTCAGGGGCCGGGACTCAGTGGACAAAGCCAGCTGGAGTCCAAGCTTCTCTCCAAAAGATGCAGTCTGAGTTCCACACCCTGAGAACACAGCTTTAACTCCCACAGGCTAGCCAAGCCCATGGAGCTAGTCACCATTCAAAAGAGAAAAGAAAAGAAAAGATAATTTAGATGTAACAGACACATTCCTAGAGAGGCACACACTACTGAAACTGATTCAAGAAGAAACAGAAAATCTGAGTAGGTTTATACTAGGTAAAGAGATTAAATTAGTAACCAAAAAACTTCCCACAAAGAAAGGCCCAAAAGAAAAGTGCCTGGGTGGCTCAGTTGGTTGAGCATCTGTCTTCAGCTTGGGTCATGATCTCATGATCTCAGGGTCCTGGGTTGGAGCCCCATCTGGGGCTCCCTGCTCAGCGGGGAGTCTACTTCTCCCTCTCCCTCTGCCTCTCCCCTTGCTCATTCACCCCCAAATAAATAAATAAAATCTTAAAAAAAAAAGACTACATGGGAGCTTTAAAAGAAAGAAAGAAAGAAAGAGAAGCCCAGAACTAGATGGCTTCACTAATTAATTCCATGAAACTTTCAAAAAAAGATTAAGACCAATTCTTTACAAATTCTTCAAGAGTAGAGGAACAAGAAACACTTCGCAATTCATTCTATAAAGCCAGTATTACTATCCAGGTACCAAAGTCTGCTTGACATGAGAAAAGAAAAATACAGACTAATGATCCTTATAAATATATATGCAAACATTCTCAACAAACTACTAGCCAACTGAGTCAGGCAACATATAAAAAGGATTATATACCATGACCAAGTGGGATTTATCCCAGGTATATAAGGCTAAACATATACAAATCAATCAGTGAAACATACTATATTAAGAGAAAAAAATGGGAAAAAAACACACTATCATCTTAACAGATAAGATTGAAAACCTTTTCATGATTAAAAAAATAATTCAGCAAAGTAAGGATACAAGGGAATTTCCTCAATCTGGTAAAGGACATCTACGAAAAATGTGCATCTAACTTCATACATAATGGGGAAAGGCTGAATGCTCTCTCCCTAGATTGGGAGCAAGACAAGATATGCACTTTCTCCACTTCTGTTTATTTTTGTAATGGAAGTTCTGACCAGGGAAATTAGGCAAGTTAGGCAAGAACAAGAAACAAAAGCATCCACATTTGAAATGAAGAATTAAGATGATCTCTATTCACAGATGACATAATATTGTATATTTAAAAATTTAAGGAAACCTTTCCCAATAAAAAAGGTCAACAAACTTACAGGCTACAAGATCAACACACAGAAACTAGTTTTATTTCTATACACTAGCAATGAAAAACCCAAAAAGGAAATTAAGAAGATAATTCCATTTAAAATAGTATCAAAAAGAGTAAAATTCTTAGAAACAAATTTAAAATTTACCTGCAATTGTTCTGGGTTTTCTATGAGCATTATTAGGTCACTTGTTAATAATGGCATTTTTAGGGGCACCTGGGTGGCTCAGTGGGTTAAAGCCTCTGCCATTGGCTCAAGTCCTGATCCCAGGGTCCTGGGATCAAGCCCAACATCGGGCTTGCTGCTCGTCAGGAAGCCTGCTTCCCTCTCTCTGTGCCTGCCTCTCTGCCTACTTGTGATCCTGCTGTCAAATAAATAAACAAAAATCTTTTTTTAAAAAAAGTTCAAAAAATGGCATTTTTATTCCTTTATTTCTAATGTTTGTACCTTTTCAAAAATTTTTATTTTCTTGCCTTGATACAATGACTGAAACCTTTAATAAACATTGAATAGAAAAAAAAAACCAAATTCCACAAAAAAGTTACAAAATTTCACTGAAAGAAATAAATGGAAGGAGATCCATGAATTGGAAAGCTTAATATTGTTAAAATTGATCTACAAAATCAATACTGTCCCTGGCAAAATTCCACCTGGCTTCTTTGCAAAAATTGGCCAGCTGATGCTACAATTGATATGGGAGTGCAAAGGACCCAAAAGAGCTAAAAAAAAAAAATCTTGAAACTGAAGAGCAGATTTGAATGACATACTTACCAATTTCAAAACTTATCACAAAGCTAGTGTATGACTATCGAGACAGGGTGGTAGTGGCATAAGAATGGACATGTAGGTCAATGGAATAGAATTGAGAACCTAGAAATAAATCCTTACACTCATAGTCAACTGATTTTTAATAGTGGTGCCAGGATAATTTAATGAGGAAAGAATAGTCTTTCCAACAAATGGTCCTGTGACAACTGGATATCCACATGGAAAAAATGAAGTTGTATACCTAACAAAAAAAATACAAAAATTAACTCAAAATGGATCATAGATCTAAATATAAGAGTTAAAACCATAAAGAGTCTTAGGAGAAAAGGTAAGAAATTGTGACCTTGGTTATGCAATGGTTTCTTAGATACGATAACAAAAGCAAGAGAAACAAAAGAAAAAATAGATAAATTAGACTTCTTCAAAATTAAAGACTTGTTTGCTACTAAGTTATCATCAAGAAAGTGAAAAGGTAACCCACAGAATGGGAGAAAATATTTGAAAATAGTGTACCTGATAAGTGACTTACAGCTAGAATATATAAAATACTCTTACAATGCAATAATAAATGAAAAAGAACCCAATTTAAAAATGAGCAAAATATCTGAATAGATATGTCTCCAAAGACATGAAGGGGTTCAGAACAAGTCTCCTCAGAACATGCCACTTTGGCATGTAGACTATTCTGAGCTGAAGGCAATGGAGATCCTTTACGCTCAAGGGAAAATTTACCACTTCCTTCACTATCTAAAAGAATTTAAACTGGGGTTTTTCTCAGAGTAAGAGTTATTACCAGAGATAAATTTTATCAGAGTGATCCATTTGTATGGCAGGGCAAACATCTAATTAGCAAACATCTGCTCTTCTTCTATTGTCATGTGAAATGCCCTCCTCCCCTTTGAGGCTCCAGGCATCTATCCTATTTGTTAGCTTAGAATGGCATATATACCTCATTTTACCTTTCTATCTTTGAAACTGTCATGTATGTTGGGTTCCCATAGGTAAAAAATTAAATTTTACTTTTTCCTGTTAATCTGTCTCATTCCAATTTAATTCTTAGACCACCCAGAAAAATTATTGAGGGATAGAGGGGAATTTTTCCTCCCTAACATATCCAAATAGGTAATAAGCACAAAAGAAGATACTCAACACCATTAGTATTCAAGGAAATGCAAAATCAAAACCATAATGTGATATTATTTCACACCCAGTAAGATAGCTATAATGAAAAAATCAGATAATAACATGTGCTGGTGAAGAGGTAGAGAAATCAGAGCCTTCATACACTGCTGCTGGAAAAAACAGAATGTTGCGGTCACTGTAATAAACAGTATGATTGTTCTTCATAACATTAAACATAGAATTACTAAATGACTCAGCAATTCTACTTGCAGGTATATACCTAAAAGAACTGTAAAAACACTTTCTCACAAAAAAATTGTACAGGAATGTTTATTGCAGCATTATTCATAATAGCCAAAAAGTGGGAAAAAAATGTCCATTAACTTAAGAATAGATCAAATGCAGTATATCTATACAGTGAAATAAATATTATTTGATAATTGGATATATTCAACAATTGAAAGATATATTATTGCCAATAAGTAAGTACAAAGTACTAATATATGCTACAACATAGAAGAACCTCAAAAACATTATGCTAAGAGTTTCAAAGCATTGTGGTCTGAGAATATGCAGGGAATAATCTCAATCTTTTGGTATTGGTTGAGCCCTGATTTGTGATCCAGTTTGTGGTCTATTCTGGGGAAAGTTCCATGTGCACTTGAGAAGAATGAGTATTCTTTTGTGTAAGGGTGGAATGTTCTGTATATATCTATGAGGTCCATCTGGTCCAATGTGTCATTCAATGCTCTTGTTTCCTTATTGTTTTTCTGCTTGCATGATCTGTCTATTACTGAGAGTGGCATGTTAAGATCCCCTACTATTAATGTATTCATATCAATATGACTCTTTATCTTGATTAACAGTTGTCTTAGGTAGTTGGCTGCTCCCGTATTGGGGGCATAAATATTTATAATTGTTAGATCTTCTTGGTGGATAGACCCTTTAAGAATGATCTAGTGTCCTTCTGTATCTCTGACTACAGTCTTTAGTTTAAAATCTAGTGTTTATGATATGAGAATCAGAACCCCAGCTTTCTTTTGAGGCCCATAGGCATGAAATATTCTTCTCCAACCCTTCACTTTCAGTCTGGGTGTATCCTTAGGTTTCAAATGGGTTTGTTGTAGACAACATATGGACGGTTCCTGTCATTTTATTCAATCTGCAACCCTGTGCCATTTTATGGGAGTGTTTAGGTTGTTCACATTGAGAGTGATTATTGAAAGATATGTTTTAATTGATATCATGTTGCCTGTGAAGTCCTTGTTTCTATATATTGTCTCTATAAATTTCTGTTCTATGACACTCTAGGGTTCTTTCTTCTTTTATAGAAACCCCCCCCCTTAATATTTCTTGTAGTGCCAGCTTGGTGGTCATATACTCTTAAACCTTGCCAGTCTTGGAAGCTCTTTATCTCTCCATCCATTTTGAATGTCAGCCTTGCTGGACAAAGTATTCTTGGCTACATGTTCTTCTCATTTAGTGCCCTGAATATGTCTTGCCAGCCCTTTCTGGCTTGCCAGGTTTCTGTGGACAGGTCTGACGTTATTCTGATGGGCCTTCCTCTGTACCTAAGGAACTTCTCCCCCATAGCTGCTCTCAGGATCTCCTGTCTAAAATTATGATTTGTCAGTCTCACAATCAAGTGTCTCGAGGTCTTTCTATATTCGTTGATCTTGAGGGGTGATCTTTCTGCCTCTAGGACACAAACACTGGTTCCATTCCCCAGACTGGGAAAATTTTCATGGAGAATTTTTTCAACTATATCTTCTGGTCTTCTTTCTTTCTCCTCCCACTTGGAAGCTAAAGACCACCCTGCTTAAGAATGTTTGGATTAACCAGGAAATCAAAGAAGAACATAAACAATTCATGGAAACCAATAAGAATGAAGACACTGTAGTCCAAAACCCATGGAATACAGCAAAGGTGGTCTTAAGGGGGAAATACATAGCCATCTAAGCCTCCCTCAAAAAAACGGAAAAATCCAGAATATGCCAGCTGTCTTTACACCTTAAAGAACTGGAGAATCAACAACAAATTAAGCTAACCCCACACACAAGAAGCGAAATAATTAAGATTAGAGCAGAGATCAATGAGGTAGAAACTAGCGATGCAGTAGAACACATCAACAAAAGTAGAAGCTGTTTTTTTGAAAGAATCAGTAAGATTGATAAACCAGTGGCCAAACTAATCCAAAAGAAAAGAGAGAGGACCCAAATTAACAAAATTATGAATGAAAAGGGAGAGATCACGACTAATACCAAGAAAATAGAAACAATAATAAGAAATTATTATCAACAGTTATATGCCAATAAGTTAAGCAACCTAGACAAAATGGATGCATTCCTGGAAATGTATAAACTTCCAAAACTGAATCAGGAAGATATAGACAACCTGAATAGACCAATATCTAGTAACGAGATTGAAGCAGTGATCAAAAACTTCCCAAAAAACAAGAGCCCAAGGACCTGATGGATTCCCTGGAGAATTCTACCAAACATTCAAAGAAGAAATAATACCTATTCTCCTGAAGCTGTTTCAAAAAATTGAAGTGGAAGGAAAACTTCCAGACTCTTTTTGTAAAGCTAGCATTACCCTGATCCCAAAACCAGGCAAAGACCCCACCAAAAAGGAGAATTTCAGACCAATATCCCTGATGAATATGGATGCTAGGATTCTTAACAAGATCCTAGCTAACAGGATCCAATAGTACATTAAAAAGGTTATCCACCATGACTAGATGTGACTTATTCATGGTATGCAAGGGTGGTTCAACATTTGCAAATCAATCAATGTGATAGAACAAATCAATAAGGGAAGAGACAAGAAACACATGATCTTCTCAATTGATGCAGAAAAAGCCTTTGACAAGATACAGCATCCATTCCTGATTAAAATGATTCAAAGTATAGGGATAGAAGGAACATTCCTCAACTTCATAAAATCTATTCATGCAAAACACTTAGCAAATGTCATTCTCAATGGGGAAAAACTGACAGCCTTCCCTTTGAGATCAGGAACACGACAAGGATGTCCACTCTCCCCACTGTTGTACTACTAACATCGCACCAGAAGTCCTAACAACAGCAATCAGACAACTAAAAGAAATAAAAGGTATTCAAATTGGCAATGAAGAAGTCAAACTCTCTCTCTTTGCAGATCACATGATACTTTATATGGAAAACCCAAAAGACTCTACCCCCAAACTACTAGAACTCATACAGCAATTCAGTAATGTCACAGGATTCAAATCAATGTACAGAAATCAGTTGCTTTCTTATATACTAACAATGAAAAAATAGAAAGGGAAATGAGAGAATCGATTCCACTTACTATAGCACCAAGAGCCATAAGATACCTGGGAATAAACCTAACCAAAGAAGTAAAGGATCTGTACTCGAAGAACTACAGAACACTCGTGAAAGAAATTGAAGAAGACACAAAAAGATGGAAGAGCAATCCATGTTCATGGATCGGAAATATAAACATTGTTAAAATGTCTATACCGCCTAGAGCCATCTATACTTTCAATGCCATCCTGATCAAAATTCCACCAGCATTTTTCAAAGAGCTGGAACAACCAATTCTAAAATTTGTATGGAATCAGAAGAGACCCCAAATGGCTAAGGAAATATTGAAAAACAAAACTGGGGGCATAACATTGCCTGATTTCAAGCTTTACTACAAAGCTGTAATCACCAAGACAGCATGGTACTGGGACAAAAACAGACACAGAGACCAGTGGAACAGAGTAGAGAGCCTAGATATGGACCAGCAAGTCCATGGTCAACTAATCTTTGACAAAGCAGGAAAAATATACAGTGGAAAAAAGACAGTCTTTTCAATAAATGGTGCTGGGAAAATTGGACAGCTATGTGTAGAAGAATGAAACTCGACCATTCTCTTACACCATACAAAAAGATAAACTCAAAATGGATAAAAAGACCTCAATGTGAGGCAGGAATCTATCAAAATCCTAGAGGAGAACATGGGCAGTAATCTCTTCAACATCGGCCACAGAAACTTCTTTCAAGATATGTCTCCATAGGCAAAGGAAACAAAAGCAAAAATGAACTTTTGGGACTTCATCAAGACCAAAAGCTTCTGCACCGCAAAGGAAATCATCAACAGAACAAAGAGGGAACCCATGGAATGGGAGAAGACATTCACAAATGACACTACAGACAAAGGGCTGATATCCAAGATCTATAAAGAACTCCTCAAACTCAACACACACAAAACAGATAAGCACATCAAAAAATGGACAGAAGACATGAACCAACATTTCTCCAAAGAAGACATACAAATGGCTAACAGACACATGAAAAAATGTTCATCATCATTAGCCATCAGGGAGATTCAAATCAAAACCACATTAAAATACCACCTTACACCAATTAGAATGGCCAAAATTAACAAGACAGTAAACAACAAGTGTTGGAGAGGATGTGGAGAAAGGGGAACCCTCTTACACTGTTGGTGAAAATGCAAGTTGGTGCAGCCACTTTGGAAAAAAGTGTGGAGATTCCTTAAGAAATTAAAAATAGAGCTACCTTATGACCCTGCAATTACATTACTGGGTATTTACCCCAAAGATACAGATGTAGTGAAAAGAAGGGCCATCTGTATGGCAATGTTCATAGCAGCAATGGCCACAGTCACCAAACTGTGGAAAGAACCAAGATTCCCCTCAATGGACGAATGGATAAAGAAGATATGTTCCATATATACAATGGAGTATTATGCCTTCATCAGGAAGGATGTATACCCAACTTTTGTATCAACATGGATGGGACTGGAGGAGATTATGTTGAGTGAAATAAATCAAGCAGAGAGAGTCAATTATCATATGGTCTCACTTACTTGTGGAGCATAAGGAATAACACGGAAAACATTGAGAGATGAGGAAGAGAAGTGAGTTGGGGGAAATCGGAGGGAGAGACGAACCATGAGAGACTATGGACTCTGAGAAACAAACTGAGAGTTTTGGAGGGGGAATAGGGGGTGGGGTGAGCCTGATGGTGGGTATTATGGAGGGCAAGTATTTCATGGAGCACTGGGTGTGGTGCATAAACAATGAAATTTGGAACACTGAAAATTAAAATAAAATTTGTAAAAAAGAACGCTACAAGTATAAAAAATATATATAGATTATGCTAAGGGAAAGAGGTCAGTGACAAAACATGACATTTTATATGATGCTACTTATATGAACTGTCCAGAAGAGACAAATTCCTAGAGACAGAAAGTAGATTAGTTGTTGCCTGGAGCTGAGAGGGAGGGGGTGAGTGAATGGGTAGTGACTACTAATGGGTACAGGGTTTCTTTTTAGGGTGATGAAAATGTTCTAAATTGATCATGGTGATGGTCACACAATTCTGTGAACCCAAAGAATTGTATACTTTAAATGGGTCAGTTGTTTGTGTGTGAATTTTATCTCCATGAAATTATTAAAAAGTAATCTATCACAAACTGATACTAACACACACTGATGGCATGAGGTATGAGTTTATTTTCACAGCTAACTGCAAAGAAGAGGCAAAGAATAGCCTAGTCATTTCCTAATAAAGCAAAAACCATAAAAAGCTTCATTCCTACAGGGCTACCTCCTAGATTTTAGTCCTGCAGAAACTCTATACATCCATCCTGGAAATTTATGAGCAACTTCAAGAGCAAAGGATTCCACTGAAGGAAAAAAAACCTGTTTATTTGTTTAATTTGGACCTCAGGTAGCTGAGAATTGAATTAATCATACTCCTCAGTTCTTAGTAAATGTTCATTGTCATTCCGGGCAAGGCTTCTCTCTCTCTCTCTCTCTCTCTCTTCTTGTCACTCTGTTTTTCCTTCTTCCATGATTCTATTCTAATTCCCCTCTTCCACTCCAAGTACCCACTCTAGTGTATTTAATATACTTTGTAAACATGCTATTATCCCCATGAATTATGTGCCAGTGTTTTATATAGAATGTATTTTTTTAGCTGTTTATTTATTTATAAAACTTGTTCTGTCCTTTGTGGCTACATAATTTGTACAGTGGCATTTATGCTGTGGGACTCTTCTGCATTGTGAGAAGACATTGGGACTAGGTGTCCCAAGTTCTGATTAGCTTGATTAGCTTGTTCCCGGCCCTTGGCATCCTGTTCTCGCTAATCTTATTTTGTCCTTAATATACCTCTTCCTAGGACAAACAGAACAGATTTGTTATAGAAATGTTTTTCTTAATTTCAAAGTCCTGCTCCCCTAAGATAGGAGGATGTGTCCTCTATCCCGTGGGGGACCATAGAGAAGTAGTTAAATGCAGACACTCTGGAATCTGACAACCTAGGTTTAAATCTTGCCAGGAGCTGGGTGGGGGAAGAGGAAATGGGGAGGTTTTGGCCAAAGGGTACAAGTTTCAGTTATGCAGAATAAATAAATTCTAGAGATCTACTTTACAACATAGGATCTATGATTAACAATACCCTATTGTACACTTAAAATTAGCTAAGAAGGTAGATCTTTTGTTAAGTGTTCCTACCACAAAAAGAAAAACAAAAGGGGGCAGAAGGAAACTTCTGGAGGTGGTGTCTAAGTTTTTGGTATTGATAGTAGATGGCTTTCAAAATATATACTTATTTCCAAACACATCTAGTTGTAATATATTTTTTAAAGATTTTAGTTATTTGAGAGAGAGAGAGAGAGAGAGACAGCATGAGTGGGGGGGATGGCGTGCAGAGGGAGAGGGATATGTAGGCTCCCCACCAAGCAGGGAGCCCAATATGGCACTCAATCCCAGGACCATGATGATCATGATGTGAGCTGAATGCAGACACTTAACCGACTGAGCCACTCAGGTGTCCCTAAAGTTATAATATATTAAATGTCTACTGCTTTTTGGATGTCAATCACACTTCAAAAAAGTGATTTAACAAAATCTTCATTCTACTGCATTAGCAGATAACTTTGGGCAATGTATTTAACAATCTAAGCCTCAATTTCTTCATTTTTAAAATCAGAATGATAGGACTAGTACTTCCCTCTGGGTTGTTATGGGGCTTGCATGAGTTAGTATCTGCAAAGCACTAAGAATAATGCCAGCATATAGTGAAAGTTATGTGTTTGCTGTTATCATATTTCCAGGTTATTAGTCATATTTAAGGATTCTCGGGTGAAACATATTATTTATACTCCAGTAGGGTAAGCAGACAGCAGAAGCTGGGCCCAACAATAAAAAAAAGTCCTGTGGAGAGGTTCAGGCAGATTTGGCAGTGGCCATTAGAAGGTTGTCACCAATTAACAGAAAGAAGGTGCCTGAGAAGATGGTGGGACCAACTGGTAAGGGCAAGTCTGAGCCACACTCCTAGGATGTGACTGGAGTAGTGAGGTAAAATGAAGACAATCCTACTATAAATGGTGTACAAGGTGAGTGCTCAGGCTATGATAATGGAGTATAAGAACACTACAGACGAGGAGCCATGAGTCCCAACATAGACGGTCACAGTAAAACCCAGTCCTGGGGACATCTTTGTACCTACCTGTAAGCCAAGGAAGGCAGAGGAGAAAGAAATGAACCAAAGCTTACAATGAATCCACTCTTGTGGTAACTTTGTTTTAAAGTAATAATCCCCAGATATTTTAGAATTGAAAACTTGTGTTTCTTTTATTTGAGTTTATCTCATTATCTTTTCCTAAAAATGTATGACACATGCATTTAAAAATTGAACTGCACTAGAATCTTATTTGTATCATTCTCCTGATACTCCTTGAAATAATTGGAGAACCCCAGGATGTGGAAAACAGCCCTGGGAGTTAGCTCTCCTAAGCTTCTATTATGAGAAGGAGGTAATGAACACTTACAAAGAGCCTCCTTTACCTGTGACAGTAAAAGCTTTGGGCATAGAGCCATTTTTATTCAAATTTATATCTATTTCTAGAAGTGTTTGCCAGACAGGTTATCTTCAAGGCTGATGTATTAAAATGACAAAGAGCCTGAAGTTCTTATTGGAGTTGAAGTATCAAATATGCCCAGATCTGGTTGGGAGATATTAATTCACCATACTTGAATACATACATTAACTCACTGGCAAAACCACATCTAAGCCCAGTGCTGTAAAGGTTTCTGAATTCTGGAGTTTGAAGTCAGGGCTGGGGAAAATCTGACCTACAACTGTTTTCTTTCTTTGTCTTTCAATTCTGACCATTCTATGCATATCCACAGAGATAAGAGGGGAAAGAGGGAAAGGAAAAGAACCCAACAATGCAAGAGGTTGTTTTAGAACAGCTCCAACAAATCAGAAATAGATTAAATTATTAAAGTGATGATGTGTTTTAGAAAAAAACATCCAAAATACATCAGCAGTCATAAGGACAGTCTGCTTTACTCCACCATTCACATAAAGCATGACTATTTCTTGATACTGAGACTGCAGAGAAATGCCTCCACTGAGGCCTTCTGGATAAATGTAGTATAGTGAATGACACCCACAAAAACACACCCATAGTAAACAGTCACTGTTGCATAAGATAGCTTTTTTAAAACACCCCCTTAATATAAATCACTGACATCACAAAACAGAGCAATTCACTGAAAATAATTCCGTGGGAACCAATATGAAGCCATTCAAGTATGTTACCGCCTGTCGGACTGGCTTAAATCAAGAAATTTTTAGACTCTAAAGTGAAGCAATTCCCAACGCTTTGCTCCTCTGTATGCTTGTAGGTGGGGTAGAAAATGGAGATATTTCTGGAAGGAATCACCATATCCATATGAACACCAAAGATACCAGTAAAATGAATGAAAGATGTATCTTTATGTGTGTGGACAGCAATAAAATACAAACTGTTTTAAAGTGTTATTGAATATTTATTATTGTTGAAGTGGAGTAATGGGTATATGGAATTGATTGTACCATTCTATACTTTTGTATGTATTTGAAATTTTCTTTTTATTTTTATAAGATTTTATTTTTATTATGTATTTTTCAGAGAGAGAAAGAGAGGGAACATGAGCAGGGGGAATGGCAAAGGGAAAGGGAGAAGCAGGCTCCCTGCTGAACAGGGAGGCCGATATGGGGCTCGATCCCAGGACCCTGGGATCATGACCTAAGTCGAAGGCAGATGTTTAACTGACTGAGCCATGCAGGCATCCCTATGTTTGAAGAAGTTTTAAAAGAACTTTACTGAATTAAAAGATTTTAAATGTTTTCTCAACCAATGAATACAAAAAGTACTGTTACTATCATGGTGGAGGCCTGAGAAAAGTTCTTACCTTAAGAAAAGTTCCTAATCTCTGAGAAAAGAGATTTTTGGGGTGCCTGGGTGGCTCAGTTAGTTGAGCAACTGTCTCTTGTTTTCAGCTCAGATCGTGATCCGGGCTCCTGGGATGGACTCCCACTTTGGCTCCATGCTCAGTGCTGAATCTGCTTGTCCCTCTCCCTCCCCCTCAGGTCTTCCCCCCCTCAAATAAATAAATAAAATCTTTAAAAGAAAAGAGATTTTCATACTCAAAATAGTTTGGAAAAATTGCTACACAGTATGGTCTCTCATGTGGGATGTGTGTACTCTATGAGCTGGCAACATGATCCATTAGCACTAGTGTTTATATTAATTTTTAATCTTAAAATAAGAAAGATAATTTTATTAATATCGAACATAAAGATTGACTCTGGTGTCCTCAGTTTATTTGTCAAGGAATGATGACTTTTTCACAGTGAATGAGAAAAGTGCTTTTCAAAGAAACATGCCATACAGGGAGCATTTTGAAAATAAATATTTGAAAATGTTTTCATCATCTTGTGATTTTGATGCTGAGAACTGTGTGTGATACCAATTTACCCAGTTGTAAGAAAAAAAATGTAATGGGACATCTAAATTGGCCTAAAACATTCAATAGCTTGAGCTCATTTGTAAAAATATTTTAGCAGGCAAGAGCCACTGATTGATGTCAGGGAGAGTGGAAATTTAATAGCCAAATTTTAACAAAAACCTTTGCATAACTGCAGAGTGAGACCGAAAAGTTAGTATGTGCTTTACTGAGCACAGCTAAGGTCATATAGCAGCCATTTAGAGCTATGAGTCTTTGTGAGGTATCGTTTTCAGCTATGACATCCATTGAAGACAAGCATTAGTTTAAAATGAACTCCATATTCCAAAATGTTAAACCATCATTTCAAAATTAATGAGGCATAGTCTGTCACATTGGTCTCACTAAAATATTTATTACAATATGTTTCAAATAAGAGATAAATTTATATATAATCAAATAAAATAACATTTATTTAAAAATATTGTTCATCTTTATCTCATCTCATACTTTTAAGTGTTCTGTTCTGCATGCTTTATACTGCATATATTATGAATGTAACATTAATTTTTAAATGTAAGTGTATTATACATTTTAATGCATTTTTATGTAGTTACATACAAACCATTTCAAAAACTTTTTAAAGATTTTATTTATTTATTTGAGAGAGAGAGTGAGATAGCAAGAGAGCATGAGCAGGGGGCAGGGAGAGGGAGAAGCAGGCTCCCTGCCAAGCAGGAAGCCCAGTGTGGGACTCGATCCCAGGATACTGGGATCATGACTTGAGCCGAAGGCTGACGCCTAACCAACTGAGCCACCCAGGCGCCCCCAAACCATCTCAAATTTTAATGTGTACATACATCATCCTGGGATCTTATTAAAGTTCAGTGTCTGATTCAGTAATTCTAGGGCAAGGCCTGGGATTATGCATTTCTAATGAGCTCCCAGGTGATCCTGATGCCACTTGTCCTCAGACCACACTTCGAGAAGCAAGGTCATGGGGTGGGACAAGGAGAAGTTTGGGTTCCAACATGTTTTACCAATAGGGTTGCACAATCAAAGATGTATGGAGTTGACTAAGGAATGAATAGACTGCTCTCCCTTCAGGTTATCCTCTGGAACTACCACTTCTCTCAGTGGAGTTTCTGGTATGGTATGAGCTACAGTTACTGAGCTTCTCCTCCCTGACAAACACCTGGATGCAGCTCATCTCTGCAACTTCAGCAGTCAACTGAAGTAGGATACGATTGACATCCTCAAATTCAAACCAATGTGACCAATAATAGCATGTGCTCCAGCCTGGAGCTGAGGGATGATGGCTACCTGAGCCTCAGAGGACTGATAGGAGGATTCAGTGAGATGAGATGTCTAAAGTACTGTATTTTGTGGAGAGCTCAATAAATTGTCACTATTACTGCTGGAGGTATAGCTGCTTGTGGACTGGGTCAAGATTTTTTTCAGTTATTCTGGGTCTTCTTTACCACTGAAAACAAAAAAGCCGCCAAAACTCCAAATTTAAAAAAATTTTAATTTGAAACTTGGTATGGAATCTTTCATTCCAGTGATCATTAGCTGAGCCATTTGCTTACTTGATCCACTCCTAGCTTGTGATAATATCATCTGCATATAGGAGAATACTTATGTTTCCATTCACACTTCTTTTTTTGTTAATGAAGGCTGATAGAAAATTTTAAATCAAATGAGATTTTGACAAATTAATTTCTGGTACATCTGAGGTCATGGAAGGGAACTTTGTTTGCAAGAGCCATATTTCCCTCCTTTTTTTTTTAAGCCACTCTACATATGATTCCAAGTCATCAAATAGGATTAGAGCCATCTACACATTTTCAAATATCAACTGGTTTGTTTGGTTTTAATATATAACCCTCAGAATCCAGCTTTGTGGTTTTTCCTTTTCATGTTTGGAAAGTAGAGTTTCATATAACACATGGAGTATTCATGAAGCTAGTTCTTTGGAGCCCAGAGCTGGCTTACTGTGCATGTTGGTGAGCAAAATAGTACAAGGCCATTTAACATTTTTCGACCTTAAATATCGTAGCATGTTAGCCCTCTTTCTCTAGATACAGACTTGCCTGCCTACACCTTCTTTTACTTGGCCCTTTGTTTCTAAGGGGACTGTACAAGTTTCTCCCTGATTCTGTCTTTTCCACCTTTTTTGTCAAAGGATGTTAGGTTCATTCTTTACCACAAATCCTAGTTCCCTCTCCAACCCTTTTGTCTTTAATTTGAGTTCTATGAGGGCAAAGTCTACCCATTTTATTCACTGATGTATTACCAGTACCTAGCATAATACTTGGCACAAAGAATTTGTTAAAGAGATATTTGTTGAAGGTTTGAATAAAATTTTAATGTTGTATTTCTTTTGGCTATGTCATAATCTGGAAAATACTCAGTTCTTTATCTCATCTTTCTTTCCTTTGGAATAAAATAGATCGATTCAAGGAGTACTAAGCAGGAACATGCAGACACCAAACTTTGGAGGACAGCAACAATTATAAAGAACATGGTTGCTTGTTTCAACGTGAACAAGGAAAATTTTCCCTGCTTATAGGTATTGACTTGAATTCCTCACCTGCTTATTAATGTAGAAAAAGGCCAAGTACTAATTAGTATTAAATTTTTAATGTAATAATGAATATTTCTTCCATCTGTTTCTGAACTTTCACCAAGCTAACTGTTAATGTTAAAATAGACACATTATCTGTGCTTATGGTAAAGAAATCCAGAAAGAAGTGCCTTGTACTTTATACTACCCTTACATGGTTTCTCAGACTTAGCCTGGATGAAAAGGAAAAGCTATGCTGAATAGCCTGTGTTTATATAAATCCAGATCCATGTGCCCTCTGACTCCCCAGATGACTGAGTGGGTGGAAGCATGCACATGCATTGTGACAATGTATGCGTAAATATTGTCACATGTAAGGTCAGAAGCAGGCTGACACAGAGAGAGCCAGTCACAAGTTGTTAGGACTCTAAATTGATGTTTTGTTTTTATCAGGGCCCTAGAAGACCAGAGCCACGTGAAGTCATGGCGCTTAACCACCACCTCTCCCACATACTGAAGGGAGAATTCAGATGCCCATTGCAGTCAGCCAGACTGCTTCTTGCATATTCCCTACCTCCACTGTGCTTTACCCTGAAAGACCTTTCTTCTGTGCTGTTAAGGCTGAATGAGATCCTTGAATGTAAGATCATATCTTTATCACCTTTCTACCCACACCAGCCCCAAACATGAAATTCCCAGGGTTGGGATGCCTGGGTGGCTCAGTCAGTTAAGTGTCTGCTTTCAGCTCAGGTCATGATCCCAGGGTCCTGGGATCGAGTCCCACTAGGGCTCCTCGTTCAGCGAGGAGCCTGCTTCTCCTTCTGCCTATAGTTCTCCCTGCTTGTGCGCGCTCTCTCTCTCTCTTTCTCTGACAAATAAATAAAATTAAAAAAAAAAAGAAATCCCCAGTGTTTCTCACAAAGCTTAGTAGGTGCTCAATAAATGTTTGTAGACTGAATTAATGAATGAGCAAATGTTGCTCTGGCCAACAGCATCCACACCCTGCATAACTACACTCAGTACTGGCCCTGAAGATAGAAAAAGCAATACAACTGACACTGTAAGAAAATGTTTCTTGTTTATACTGCTGCTTCTTGATCTTTGGCTGATCTAAGCACAAAGAGAGCTCTTTCAGTTGAGAGAAAGGAGGTTTATGGTGTGTGGGAGAGCTAAGAACAATGAGCTCAATTGATAGACTGGAGACGCTCTTAGCTTCTGAGAGCCTGGAAACTCCATCTATAGATCAATCCCAGAGGGCAGAGCCAAATAAGGGCAGATGGAGAACACGGCTTTCTTGGGAACTGGCTTTCTGTTATTCTGAGGCAAAAATACATTCACTCTATAGCACCCCGAATCAATTCTCCAAAATATGGTGCTGTGTCCTTGTTTGCCAGTGTCTAAAAGTAAGTCCTTGTTGTATTTTTATGCTTTTTGTCTTAAAGTCAACCAACCAGACTTGTTTGCAGAATATTAATTGTGGTGAAGCAGAAATCAGATTAAATTGAAACTACTTTTCAGTGGAGCTCCTTAACTGATGACTGACTTGTTGCCCCCAGCTAGTCTCTTTTCTCACAATCATAGCCTTGCCAGTTGCAACTATGGGACAATGAATCTATTCCTAATTTTAAGGCAGATTTCTTTGGGCTGGTCACTAGAGTGCTGTCCAAGAGTGCCGCATTTAGTCTTGGGTTGGAAAGGAGATTAAATGCCTTGTCACAAGTGGGCTAGTGGGTGGGCCATCCAAGGTAACAGGTGTCACTAATTTACTTTAATAGTGTCCTGCCACAGACTTTAAATTTACATTGTCCTTACCATATCTGCTCTGCCCCTGCCTTAAACCTTTCATCCAGTACTTTTCAGATAAAACCAAGCATTATTCATGTATGAAGCACTGAGGGCTCATTATTGGAACATCCAAACGATTGAAAGAGAACATAGCAATAAGTAATCCTCAAAACACCAGGGCAGCGGCACCATTATCATGTTAAAGAAGCAATTATATTTGAATCTGAATGAGCTGAACACTGAAACATAACTTCTAAAAGAAAAAAAAAACCTTAAAACAGGTATGTCCAGGTGTACAGACTTTCACTGTATATGCTTGACTAGAAGTCCTCAGGTATTAAGACCTGAGTTCTATGAACAACAACAACAACAACAAAACCCCACATGAGTTCTAGTCCAAGCTCAGGTATGTGATTATTGGGTTTCTTTGGGTAATTTACTTTGACTGTTTCTTAGTGTCCCAAGCTATAAAAATATAAGTGATTTATCTATTTTTTATTTCAGAGAATTGTTGTGAGAATAACTTGGATGACCTGAAAAATAAAAAAGGTCCTTTAACAAAGCACAATAAGGGTCTAAATATTCAAGCTTCTATTGTGGGGTTAAACAAAACAATTCACTCAAAGGACACGATGTTTGAGAACATTCTTAATTTTATTTTTCTTTAATTTTATAAAATTCATTTTTGTAAGATAAGTTCCTAAAAGTTTATCCTTTATGTGTGTTAAAATTGAAATTCTGTATCAGAAATGAAGGAAACACTTTCAGTTAACTCTCTTTGTGTGTGTATATGTGTGTATGTATGCATGGGAGGTTTTCAGGGAAGGGTTGGTTATTTGTTATATTATTAAATCAAAACAAAACACAGAATATGGATTACTTCACTTTCCTTGATCTTGATTGGTTTCTTACAGAACCTTTTCCGTCTCCTCCCTCTATGCAGCCTGGAAGCTTATCTGGTATACTGGTCTGAAAACAAATATTAAGTATCTTTTTGCAAACATCTTACATCTCCTTGAACATTGCTGAAACCACTTCGGGGGGGAAGAAAAACACAACTTTTTACAACAAAAGAGCCACCTACAGTCATATCCGTAAAATCTTTCTTTCCATAAAGACCAATCAGCCTTTCCTTTTTAACCCAAAGTTAACAAACACAGAAAGAGAAGCCTGAAACCTCGGAGTTATTCAGGTTTCCAACTCTTTCCACCTTTCTGTTTCCATGGAAGCTTACCAACTGAATAGCTGATGGCTGGGGCATTCTATTATGTGATCTATACTAGGAGAGAATAACCTGTATGTTAAACCTGACTCTTAAGCACACCGAGTTAACCTTCCTAAATCAAATCACCCCCCACTAGCTTAAAAAGAACAGTCAAATAGGTTTTTCCAATTGAGGCTCAAGTTCACCAATCCATTTCTGCAAAAAGTGGAATAATTTAGAGAAAATCCAGTAGATGTATGGAACTAGCCAATTTTCAATATTATTTGCAATGTTTAATGTTCAATGTCCATTTGTTAAAGAATCATAATCAAAGAATCGTTCTCTAGACCTTTCTGGTACAACCCCAGACAAGTGATAAATGAACTGGCAAATGTGAACTATGCATCATTCTGAAACAAATCAAGATCTTCAAATCATCTACTATGACTGAATGGATAATACCCCATGAAAAGAGCACCATTGTGAAGATATGACAGAGGCCAGAGTATACAACTAATTAACAGAAAGAAGACACACTATCCATAGAGTTATCTATCCTGTGTCTACCAGAGGGCTGGCTCAGTTTACACCATTAGCCACTAACAACTGCTGCTCCTTAGGCCAGTCTTTTTTTTTTTTTTTTATGAGCTAGTTTCTTTCTGTTCTCAGCTCCTTGGAAACCAAAGGGTTGTCATGGTAGCTGTTATCAAGGAGAAGGGAGTGAGAAGATGCTGACAATACCCTGCTTCTCTTCTCTAATAAGGTGTAAGGCCAGGGGCCCACATGGTCTACACAGACACTACTCTCCCTTATGCTGTAAGTGAGATTGGCTGAGTTAGGGCTTAAATAGTCCATCGCCATCAGGGTCAGTGCTCTCTTTCTATGGGTGAAAGATCCTTGCTTTGACCCCCTTCTCCCAGCTGCAATAGGTAGATTTGGGCAAATGCTCTTGTTGTTTTGTTAACATTCCCTTTTTTCCCCCTCTATCTTCAGTGGTAAGAGGGAGACAGGAGTGGGTTCTCTGCTTTGTACATCAAGGAGAATATATTTGAGATGTCAAGAGGACCAGGTACATCCCTTCTCTCTACCTGAGCATCTTTCTTTTCACTTTGTTTCCATCACTGGAAGTGCTCTTTGAGGAGAAAACACTTCCTGATCCTCAGGAGAAGTTTGAAAATTGAATTAGAGCCTCCATTCCTTTGTGACTTGCAGTTGGGGAGTCACCATCTGAAGAATTTCCCATTTCTAGCAGGAACCAGCTGTGAAGCAAAATGACTAAAAGAGGTACATAAGAGGGGAGAGTCCACAAAAAGACATTAATCACCACAAGACTCTCCTTTCTTGTTACACTCGTCAAGTAAGAAGAGGACCAGTCAGCGGCAAAGGCAAAGAGTTAACATGGGAGACGCAGCACTGTAGGCTGTGTGGTTAGAGCCTCGCTATTAGAGAAAGGGAAATTTCTACAGGAGATCAGAACTTGGTGCCCCGGCCCATGAGTTTAAGGACGGCAAAGTTGTAAGTGGCAGCAATCATGAAGGTAAGCTGTAGAAAGAGAAGAGAAAATATGAGTGAGAGTAGAAAAGGAAGCCCTCCCTCCTCCAAAGCTTTTGCGAATGAGGAAGGGTACAAATAAAATCAGTTAAATGAAGAAAAAAACCCTGATCTGCAAAAAACAGCATGTCAGGCTTTCATCCTATGTACTTGACTAGAAGTCCTCTCTGAGATATTTCCTTCTAATGGCTCAAGTCCAGAGAACCAATTTGACAAGGATTTATTCCACACCTGTGCTAAGTCCTGGCACTGGGTTTTTCCTCAGGAAAGTGAACAATGCACTGGGCTCTGACATCATCCCATCCACATATCTGAGTGACCTGTGGTCACAGGTTCTTTGCTGCAAACACACAGCCACACGTGCAGTACAGCCCTCCCTGCTTCATGCATCAACTCATTTTCTGGAATGAGGAACAACTCCAGTTTGTATAAAAGCCTCAGCAGCAGGGGCCAGGAGTTCTGCAAGCTTACCCTTATCACTACTTATTTAATGACTACAGATAAATTCCTTCACCATTTAGTGCCCTAGGTTTTTAATCTGAACAACGAATGCACCCCACTGACACTGCACTGTAACATCATCAGCAGGACCTGGAGCATAGAATCACATTGTAGTAATAACAGTTCTAATAATGTTAGAAGGTCCTCCCAGTGTTTTCAGGAGAGTAAATCCCTTGGAGAGTGCCCAAGATGGATTCATATTCACAACATATAGAATTCCTGGCTCTGGAAAATCATGTTCAGTAATGTTTCCTTGTTCTTATCACTCATCTGACCAGCATGTGTTGAAAATTAACTGCTATCTTTGACTGCAAAGCACTTGGCAATATTATATGCTCTGTAAATGCTAAATATTATCATTTTTGACTATTAATCTCTTACCCTCTCTTTCCTCACACCACTTTTCCTGTTCCTGTCTGATTTCTGAAGTCTTTCTGCCTTGCCAACCCAAAGTAGAAGTTCACAGTCTACACTTTGTTGTCTCTTCCCAGGCGTTTCTCTCCAGTGTTGCAAGGTTAGCAATCTATCTTTTTGCCCTTCAGCATAGCTGTACCCAAGCTATCCCAGGACCATTTATTTGCCAAGATCACATTCAGACAACTCACCAGGGAAACCAGTGTGGCTGCAGCCCCCACAAATGCAGCAATAAACAGGTGGAAGGTCATTTGAAACTGCAAGAAAATGCAAAATGGAGAAGAGTTTCTTGCAACTGTAAAAATATGCTTTGCTCTAGATCATGCATGCAGCTTTCTTAAAACATTGATATCTTCCTGTTTATTAATTCTGCATCTGTAACTAAACTGTCACTTCCCTGAGTGTAGGCCTCCTGTTCTTTAATGTACATCACAGCACCTAGCCCATTAGTACTCAGAACACAGAATACTCATAAAACACTCATAAAATATTTTAATCAACTGTTTCCCTCCAGTTTTACTCAGGATCCCCAAATTTAAAGTCATGGTTTAAAGTTTTAAACGTTCAAAGCTACTGCCTTCTTCCTCAGGATTTACTTATATTCCCCTGTCTCATTCGTAGATGATATCTATTGCAATACTGTGTTTTCCTCTTTCAAATGTACCTTTTGTTTTTACTTCTCATTAGAGATGGAGGGGTTCCAAACTGAAAGTGTTTTTGTGAAAGCTATGAGTGTCTCTATGCCTAAATCATTTTCTTGATAAGGTTTTTAGCTAAAAGAATAATTTTTGTTCATTTGGAGGTTTTGTCATTAATCTCCATCTTTACTTAAAACTATAAATTTCTCCTTTAAGGAAGGAAGACTTGGAATGAAGTCTTTCTATGCAGCTCTAGGGAAAAGAGATGTTTTAACATCTATGCTCAAAATCCAGCAAAAAACAAACAAACAAAAACAAACAAACAAACAAAAACCTGTGGCTTTTTAAAAAATTGAAGGCATGGGTAGAAATTTGTATGGTACTAGCCATTCCACTTAAAAGAACTCAAATGGTCCACTCACCTCAGCTGTTTTGCAGATGGACAGAAGATTGGAGCCACACACCTTGCCAGGGAAAGCATTCCATGGGAGAACACCTGAGTAAGACACACAGGTCAACCAGGGTGAAAGCTTCATGGAGTTGTGGAGCTCCATGGAGATTTTATTTCAGAGCCCTTCTTACATCTTTAATCATCCTGGTTGAAAAGTTGAATCCCAATAACAATCAGGATCCTCTTTTGTAAAGATGTGGAAAAAAAATAGAAGGTGGTACTGAACAGTTGTGTAATCTCTTGTTTGTTATTGAAATGTACTGCTTCTCAACCAGGATAGAGCAGAGTAAACAGCCAAGAAAACTCCTACCACTTCCAACAAAAGTTCCCTTCCAAGGGAAGAAATTTCTCCAGTTTCAGTGGGGACAGAATAACAAACTAAGATCCAGGCATCCATAATATCTTTCCCTATAATTACCACACTTGTCATCCCAAGTAAAGAACCAAATATATAGTGCTTTCACAGGGGGTAGGGGAGCCAAGGCACCAATACCCTAACTTACCATACATTCTGGCATCAGCACAGAGACTGCCTATACTGGCAGAAGTCTTGCTGGGGAAGGCAATAGACTGGCAGGTGGTCCAGGTGTTGAAGTAAATGTACACAGGCACAGCAGAGCAGGCAAACACCAGGAGCCACACAACGGTCAGGGCATAGGTGATGCCCACAAACTAAAACAATTGACAGGGGATGGTTAGAAATCAGCATCGGCCTACAGACATTGAAACACAAACTGGGAGATCCTGGATTGGCATGAGCCAGATAGGAAACCAGATTCCAGGGATCTCCACCAAAGAAATTAGTAATCAGGGCACCTCTGCCAAATGTCATTGGCAATATCTACTAGAGAACTGGCCCCAAGTGTGATGGAGGGTGGGGGGAATGGGTGAGGGATGGAGTGAGGAGGATCCCTGGGTTAGAGAGGCTTCAGGAGATTTTTTTGGGCAGATAAGGTGTAAAGAAATCAAAACAGATCTTGAAAGAAAGTCGTGCCATTTCTCACCTTATGCTGAGCTTAGAAAATGTTCCTTGTCATAGGACTTTTCATCCTTAGTCACTGAACAAACCAATAGGAGGTTTAAATTTTGGATCCAAAAACCTTTTTAAGCCAACTGTTGGCCACGAAAGTTATGACCATAACCCACATATATTCAACCCCCCAAAGATCTTAACTCTAGAGTCTGAAAACCAATGTGTGCCTCCCTAGAAACATGGATAACCCTCAGACAAAGATGAAGCATTAAATATGTAGATCCATGCTAGTTTCCTTTGGGACCTCCAACAGTGTAGAATCCCAGAATATTAAGAATTCCACCTTGGAGTGGAATTATTTAATTTCCATGATCAACCCTCCCTCTCAGATCAGGTGTTTGCATCTCAATCCGTGGGTAGCACTTAGGCTCTTAGGTGGTCGAATCTATTTTTTTTTTTGTAGTCCCTGCTAAGAGGAGAGTAAAGGAATACCAACAGATGGCCTAGAAATGGTCTGATTTTATGAAGTAACCACAAAACTCACGCTTTTATTATTTTTTTTAGATGAAATTTTCTAGGGAACTTTTGAAAGGTGAGGCTAAGCCAGCTGGGCACCACGTTCTTCCTGACCTTCTCGTTCGGCTGTAGCCATCACTTCCTCACTCAAAAGCCAGGCCCCTAGAGAGGACCCAGCCTTGGGTGGGGATGAGGCCACAGACTCACGCCCAATTGTCCCCCACCCCTTGTTATTGCCACAAAATCCTGAGGATGATCACCTTGTCGGGATGTCCTAGCCATTTTCCCAAACAATGACACACCCGCTCCAAAGAATGAGCTTGATGTTGGCCTCTGGAACCCCTCCCCTTCTGGCCCCCTGTTACCGTTGCGCTCAGGCCCTTGCCGCAGATGGTGGTCTTGTAGTCGCCAAAGATCTGCCTGACTGCGCCGGTGGTGTAGAAGCCCTCAGCCAGCAGGAGGGCCCCATAAAGGAAGAAGAAAGAGGCAGTTCCATAGATGACATACTGGAAGGCATGGATCCTGCATGAAAAGATAAAGAGAAGATATCAGGAAATCTTATTAACTGAGGACCAGTTCCCTTCCTGCATAAGTAAGGTGGACACTTGAGTGAGCTCCTAAACAAGGCTAGGGATTCTTTTTAGAGGAATCACTAGGTTCCTCCATCCTTTGTTTACCCTCGGACCTGAAGAACTGGGGCCCTATTCTCCTTGGCCTGACCCTTTAGAGATGTTCGCTCAGAGGAGAAAGCAGAGAGGACCTAGACCAGGAAGAAGAGGGATGAAGGCCCCAATCTGTCCAGTCATTGTACCTTCCCTGAGTTCTCCATACCTGTTACTGCAGAGGCTCCAACTCAATCAATGTTAACCCCATGGGCAGAAGTTAGAACATGTGGGACAAAGCCAGCATAGTGGAGGGTGGGCAGTAAAAAGTGGGCTGGCAGGCAGACAGAACTCCCCCTTCTATATTTGGCACATCCCCCTCATTCAGGACCTCAGATGAGGCGTAGGTGGAATCTGCGAACAGAGGAAAGACTCAGGAATCCTGTCTGGATCCATACTAACCCCCTACTAATCACTGAGGAACTAATGAGTTCTGTATGTCTCCAGGGAGAGAGGAAGAAAAAGAGAGCAGTTTGTGTAGGATAACAGGTACTTACACATTGATGAGATACTCATAGTCCTGGTAGTTTTTGGAGAAATAGGTCTCAATTAGTTTTTCTGTGCCAGTGAGTGCTTCATGTCCACAGCCACAGAACAGTGCCACCCCAAAGAAACATAATCCAGTGGCCACCAGGGAAGCAAATGGGGCCCCTACAAGACATCTTGCACAGCACTCTAACAAGCCTGGGAAGGAAAGAGGGAAAAATTCAGGGATGTTCCATAAGGAGCTCATGCCCCTCATACCTCTGTGCCAGTCCAGTGAAGCCCTGCACTCACAGGCACAGATGGAGTAGTCATCCTGAGTCCAAAAGCAGGAGAGTCTCCAACTTTAGGCTTCTGGAATGTGAGATTGAGCTAAAGCCATTACTTTGTTTCATTCTTGAAGATAAGTCCTTGCTTTTAATTCCCAGAATGTATGTTTTTTTAAAAATAATCAGTCATCAAAGTAGCAAGCCAGGGAGATTATGCAATCATCTTCTCCTTTCTTATCCTGATTTGTTTGTTTCAGTCATTTATCAACTCTTACAGAGTACTTACTATATGCCCAACATTATGCCAGGTGTTATGTGGGAGGTGAAAACATAAAAGACATAGACTTTGCCATATGGGAGTATTTTGTTTACTGAGAAGAATGAGGTATGTAGACCTAATATTTTCAACTAACAATTTCAGGCAGCCAAGTAAGTGGTTACAGAGGTAAATGCGACAAAAGTTCCAAAAAGGGATGGGTGCAGGCCAGAGATATTGGTATTGTCAGACAGTATTTTGAGTCTTGGAGAGCATTCCAGGTGGGGGAAACTTTGGAAATTGTATGCTCCTGGATATTCCTGAACATTGTGTGTATTTGCCACTAGGAATGCTTGCTTCTTTTTCATCTAGAATATTATATGGAGAGCAGTCCAAAGGGAAGGAGGAAACTGGCAGAGAGCAGAAGATGGTAATGGGAGCGTGACTATTATTCACAGTAATAAAAATGCAAGCTTAATTGTTTTTGAACACTTTGCATGGCTGTTTTGTCCCCCTATATCACAGCTTGGCCAATGTCTGCACCCTCAGGCTTACACTGGAGTTCTGTCAAAACAGCTACAAAAAGACTCTATACAAAGTCAACAAAGCATGAAACATCTTTCTGGCATGATGAAAACACTCCAGAGCCTGGAAACACAGGTATCTCCAAGTACTAGGAGTCCCTGAGATAATGAGACCCATCACCCCAGTCCCCATGCCAGTGTTGCTAAGAAACAAGAAAGGCACACAGGAAGTCATACACTCCAAGAAAAGCTGTGCCCCAAGCACTAGCCCCAAGCTGTAAGTGCCACATGGAACAAAACTTAACAAATGTCAAGTGGATGGCAGACTAGATGAGGAAAGGGTGGCTCCCTCTGGCCATTTGGACAGATCCCAAATATATAAAGCATATGTGTGTGTGTGTGTGTGTGTGTGTGTGTGCTGATTTTATACATCTAGTCATATATCATATAATATAGATAGATATGGTATATGTAATATTATATATATATATATAAAATGTATATATGAATTATATGCAGCTAATGTGCTGAGAAACTACTTTTGGAAAAGCATGTTGAAACTCCTTATAAAAAGAAAGCAAGTTGTACTAATATCTAGCTTTGAATTTTTATCCAAAACTCACTTGTCTATGCCACGGTAGCAAGGACTAGGGGAGTCCTTTGCTCAACCCTCTTAATACTAGTACAGTTTCTTTTCAGCCCTGTGTGCTTAAACATCTGTTGATTTGCATGGCTGATGCAATGTGAACAGATTTTGAAGGACCAGATTATCTCTGTGGTGGGAAAGTTGAGGTAGAAGCATTTGTCTTTTCTCAGAACCACAGAATGAGTGAGTTCTGTTACCCATCATCCCCTAAAATGACAAGCCCTTCCTTGGTCCTCAAAGAGCCTCTTCCTCAAAGATTTGGTATGTGACATCAGAGATGAGGCTTGGAAGCCCAAGACAAGCAGAATAAGCAGCTAATATTTGCAGCAGAACTGAATTTTCATCTTTTTTCCAAGTACTGAAGAACTACCATCAGATTGCTTCTATGAGAAGCAATCAATTTGTAGCTGTAGGGGAGGCAGAGTTTACTTAGTATGAACTTTGCAATAGTGCTTGGTAACAGCACTTCATCAGAGTCGGGCCATGGTGTGTGTGTGTGTGTGTGTGCCCGCACATGGATGTGAGCGTGCATGTGCACAAATGTACACATGCACGCATGTATATACCAGAAAGAAAAACACAGCAGTTGACAGTGATCATTTTCTCAGGAAACATTCCAGAAATCAATCTTCCTCCTCCTCAACAGGTTAAGATACTAGATGCATCCTGTAAGTTAAGAAAAAGAGCTTGGAAATAAATAGTGCTGCCATTTTGCTACTGTCTATCCAACTCTTCCCCACCCCCAAACTCTTAGACTCTTCTAGTAAAGAAGGTCTCTGAAGCCTGAGGGTGGGGGGAGGAGAAGGTCAGTGACCTCTCTGTTCCCTCTTTCCACAGCACAGGGTCAGGGCTTGGACAGAGCCCTCCATAGCTCCCCTAGACAAAGAAGCCTTGTTTTTCCCTGAGATCCCAGGAGCCTCATTGGTATTCTGCAGGGGCCTGCAGGCCTGGGGGTGGGGAGGGGGTCAGACCTAGGGAACAATGACAGAACTGTTTATTTAGCCCAGAGTAAGGACAGCCATCCACCCTAGCAAGTGACCGTCCTGTGCCACCCACTCTTACCCGAGCTTTTTCACACTGGGAAAAGCTAAACGGCTCAGGTGTGATCAGGGATGAAGGAACTTGAACTCTTTCTAAGCCAAACAGGGAATTATATTCTAAGTTTTAGCTGATGCCCCCTCTAGGGTTATAAAGATAAGGAAAAATCCTCTTTAGTGTATCTGATCCCTTGATCATCATCCAAATAACCAGAGAGGGTCATATGTAATGTCCTTACTGGGTAATAAAGGGCTAAGCCTTGGGAGCAACTCTGGATCATCCACTCATATACTTTCTTTTTTTTTTTCTTTTTCTTTTATTAAGATTTTATTTATTCATTTGACAGAGATCACAAGTAGGCAGAGAGAGAGGGGGAAGCAGACTCACCGCCGAGCAGAGAGCCTGATGTGGGGCTCAATCCCAGGACCCTGGGATCATGACCTGAGCCCAAGACAGAGGCTTTAACCCACTGAGCCACCCAGGCGCCCCTATACTTTCTTTTTATATACAAATTTTCCTCTATTTTCTTACACCTCAAATAACTTGGCACCCCTTTTCTGCTGCACTGCCACTCAAAGCAAGGGACAAGAAAGACATAGATTTTAATGAGTCTTTAACGTGGAGTTGGAAATAAATGGCCCCAGGTAAGTCACTCCAGAGCTCTACATAGCTCAACAATATTAACATACACATTACATGTCCATCTCTTCACAGATGAAATGTTGGTTCTGGGGACATCTAAGTTCAGCAGAAATGAGGAATCTCAGTCAGTCTGATCAAGCAAAAAATCAACTTTCAGTTTTCAACTGGGAAAAACTCAGAACATGCAAAAAAAATTGTGTCTTCATCAAAGTCATTGACATTCAAAGCATTCTGAGGGGCGCCTGGTGGCTCAGTGGGTTAAGCCTCTGCCTTCAGCTCAGATCATGATCTCAGGGTCCTGGGATCGAGCCCCACATTGGGCTCTCTGCTCGGTGGGGAGCCTGCTTCCTCCTCTCTCTGCCTGCCTCTATGCCTACTTGTGATCTTTGTCTGTCAAATAAATAAATAAAATCTTTTTTTAAAAAAAGCATTCTGAGAAAGGTCCATTGGGTTCACTTTGATTTTTCATAGCCCAAGAAGTGTCCTTGGGAATGTGTGAACAATAGCCTAAAGCCACAACCTCTCCATTTCAGCACCCTTCATGATTGAAAGGATACTGGTTTGATTCAGGAAGGCTGTTAGGTATTCTGGAGTTCTTTGGTTCTCTCAGGAGTCATGCTCATGTTTTTCAGGCTAAGTACAGATTGTCACATGGTAGAGTTGGCATAAAAGAACTACAATAATAATATTACCCAATGCAACTCAATTGGATTAAACTGCTTGACTTTGATGAGAGGTCATAGAGAAAAATAATGACCCTTCCCACAGTTTTCCTTTCATTTCTTTTGATGTGGATTCAGTACAGTTATTAAGCATTTTTGAAATAAGCTGGGCACTATGAGAAACAAAAGGGAATTATAAAGCCCGGCCCCTTTCTTCAATGACTTTTCAGTCTTGCTGGGGAGAACAAAGTTGTGTCTGTGAATCAAAGATCAAAGCTACCTATAACTTAGTGTTAAAATGTATATGACCAAGTCCCATGGGCAAAATGTAAGCAAAGATGTTGGCTAGATTTATCTGCAAACTTCTAAAATGAGTCTAATCAATCTGTGATAGAACTTCAAGCCCTTCTGACCAATAGTCTTCACAGGAATCTGACAAAGATCAACAGGACTATTGTTAATATTATCCAGATCCATGCCCATCCAAAAGACTGTGTTGATCCTCATGCTGTCTCTTTAAGCAGGAGCCAAGATCTCCCAAGCTCTTCCTTTCCCATGTCCTGGGCACGCCTCAAGGACCAGCTCCATGATGGAAATTCAGTGTGAATCTGGGAACTCATCAAAGGGAGGAGAGGAAAGGCTTTCATCGAAAGAGATGGTAGAAAGAGACCAATTGTGCCTTGCACAATTCCTAGCCTGTCCCTTGAATCCAGCTGACAAAGGGAGAGATAGAAGAACCCTATACAATAGAGCTAAACAACAGGCAGGCTCATTGAGTGAAAAACTGGCCCCATCTCTCTAAGTCTCTAATCTGCACTACAGTCTTACCCTCCTCCCAAAACCCACCCCTTAACCTCACTCCATGAACAGAGGCCTCCTTGATTGGGGCCTATAGTGTTGACAGGGCCAAGATGCAAGAGCAACCGTGACTGGTACTGGGGATGGATGGAGATCAGTGGGTGGGTTCTAGGAGTAAAACAACAATCATCAGGAGGTGCCAGAGACAAAGACTTTTGCTTTAGGCCTTATCCTGGTCAGACAAAGCCCTGACTATAATTTTGGCTTCCCTACATGAACTCAACACTTATACTGCATTCAAGTGGTAGAAAGGGACCCTGCAACCACTGGAACATGGGAATCTAAGCCTGATGGATTGTCAAGTCATATGGACAAAGTTAAATAAAAAGGAATCTCAGTCTCTTCTTTGGACGGATATTATTATTACTTATTACTATAGCAAGAGCACTTGGGCCAACTTGTTTCCTATATTCCCCACTCCTCCCCAAAGACACAAACACAAACACACACACACACACACACACACACACACACACACACACACGTGTCAATATAGCCCAAACATTTGGAGGTTGGAATAGAAGCTTGATTATTAAACTATTCCTGACACATTGTCTTCATCTTGCCCACTTATGCAGAGGTAAAAGAGAAGTACCTGACAAGAAGCTAAGAGACAACATTTTCTATACCTTATTCCTTAGGGCAGTCTCTCACAATTTCCTCTTCTCTCCTTGGTTGCAGTGATTTTTTTTTCCAGAGCTCTGCCTAGCAGAGGGCTCAGAGGCAAGTACAGAGCTGCAAGATCACCCTTAGGACCATTTTTAAATAGCCAAGGAGGAATTAATCAATCAGTATTGCAGGGTTTTTGAGGTAAGTTTGGCACAGGGAAGGTGCTAACAGTGGGAAAGAAGGGGAAACCAGCTCAGTTTGCCTTCCAGGCTGATGTGACCTCAACTGATCATGTCACTGCCCTAACTAGATCTTCTCTGGATCTGAAGTTCTATAGGCAAGGAGGGCATTTCTACAGTTGCTTTCTTTCAAGACCAAGAACTATACCCTGGGGATGGTTTTCAGGGCTTCAAGGTTTAAAAAAAAAATCAATGAGGGAAAAAGATGCCACTGGCTAGGTGCCAGTGCCTTGATGAGTTTAAACACTATATGTCCCCTCTGACCCATCTCCCAGGGCTTCTTAGGCCTTATTACTACTAACATAGCTTTGAGAGATTAGTTCTAGTTGTGAAGCTCTTGAGTAAATTTCCGGCTTTCATAGCACAAAGCCAGTGCAAAAGCTTCTCCAAGCAGAGCAGGCCTTTCAGTTTGCCTGGCTCTTCAAGAGCTCCTCTGGCTCCGCAGGATCCAGGTGAGGGATGGGGTGGGGAAGGCTGTCGCAATCATTTTAGTCACTGTCTCTAGGAAGAGTTAGTGAGTATGCTGGTTTGGTTCTAGTTCCTTTTTGGCTCTTGGCACTCTTGTGGCATTCTTGCCATCCTGGTGGGATTCAGTTAGTTTTCAGGAATTTTGTAAAACTGAACTCTGATTTGCATCCACATTTCTTTCTTGCCTGTGCTACCCTCACTTAGTCTGCACCAGCCAAAACTACACTGCTTGGCAAACAGCCACCTTTGGAGGGAAGCATCACAGTCTGGTTACCAGGGTAACAGCCACTGTTCTCAGACAACAGGCTTACAGAAGCCAGTGTTTTTCTGTTCAGTAATAGCATTGTGTTACTGAGCAGAGAATAATCAACTACCGCTCTTTAGCTCTTTTCTGGTTCCACTGTTACCCCAAAGACTCATTTGGAACATCCCCTTCCTAGGTCAGGACAAGGATTAATGAACTATCATTTCCCCTATAAACCTTTCATATAGACAATACTGAATTCAGTATTCCTCTCTGCTTCCCCAACCTGTAAGATTGTATATGGTCAAGGTAGTGAGCTCTCCATTTCTGGGGGTGATTAAACAGAGGCTATAGGAACATTTAATCAGCTGTTGTAGAAAGGAATCCTGCCTTGAGATTTGGCTCAGGCAACTTCTAAAGTTCCTTCCAATCCCAGATTCCATGATATAATTTGTCTACTATGATTACTGAACAGTAACACACTCCATGTCAGAAGTAATAGCAGCATAGTACCTTTTTAGAGATGGTCTATTATATACAAAGTACTTGAGAAACTTTATTATTGAATAATCAAAATTCAATGGCTACACACTCATGTGCACCTGTCCAAGGATTGCCCACCCCCAAGATCTGGGATCCAATACACAACCTCAACTGTGCCCTTATCTGTGGCAATTTCCCCTAGAGATTCCCCTGGAGGAAATCATCCAGCCTCCACAACCATTAACTGTCCCTGTGCTCACCTCATTTGTTCCTGCCTTTTCTTCAAGTCTTTCATCCCCTAAGGAAGTAATATTCTACATCATTCTTTACTTCCTCTCCATTTTTTAATTCACAACCTACCCCATCAGCTGCTCTATAGGATTCCTGATGTTACACTAAGGGTAGGAACTGAGTTCCCCTAAGATTCACATCTCACCTTGCCACACTCAGTTGGTTAAATGATTCTTACCCAAGTGCACAAAGTATACACAAAGAAAGCCCAAACCACTTTGGAAAGAGTAAAAGTCAGCTTATTATTATTGCATAATAATTGGTATTTTCATTATTTATAGTTGTTATAGAGCTTGCCCATTTTCAAAGAACATCCACATCATTATTACTTGATTTTCACAACCCTGAAAGTAGACAAAGCAGTTATTGTTATCCCCATTTTCCAGAAGATGAAGTGATAATTCACAGTGACCTATCCGAGGTCATGAAGTTTCTAAGTGGCAGATCTGGGATTCGAACCTGGTTGCGCTGGCTCTAGTCCAGTGCCCTGCCCTCTTATTTATCCATGCTGAATACATGGTTCAAAGATCTCTCTCAGGATGAAAAAACCTAAAGGCTGACACCAGCTTAATATAATCTAGAACCTTTTTCCATGGATGTTGCTAGAGTCTTCTGGGTACTACACTTGATGGTGAATACAGAGGATAATTGATTCTCATTTCATCTAGGATGCATTCAAGCTGTTACTCTTCTTTTGTCAAATGTGAGTGATGTCTACACATCTCTGTGGTATCCTGTGTGGACAAAGACCCTTGTGCTCTGTACACCTTGCTCTAAGTAGACACTATAAAAGACTAGACCTTATAGTTTCTCTCTTTGGTCACAGAATCTGGAGAATCCTTCAGTACTCAGCTAAGTCAGTAAGAGCCCTAGGATTCCAGCAGCCTCCTTGTCATAGGAGGGATTTACAGTCTGAATCATACCCTCAGAAAGGCTGAATCTGTAATATTTGCTAGATATGGTCACCCATATATGTGTGCATGCATGCATGTGTGCACGCACGCGCACGCGCGCACACACACTATCCATATCCACTCCCCACGGAAAATCCACTGAGGCTTTTATTTTCATTTCCTGAACCTGAGATTGGCCTTCTTAGCCATAGCCAAGCCTGAGTTCCATCTTACCCAATTCCCCAATTTCCTTCTGATGCCAAACAAGGTCCAAATTTATATCAAGCAAGCAGTTATTTTATACATGAGGGCTAGCCAACACTCATTTGTCTCCAGAAGAATCAGGGATGTCAGCTGACCCAGCCACTACCAGGGCCCGAGAACAGAGGAAAAGAGAAGGTAGAGGGAAGTGAGGGGGTAGGAGGACACATGACCATATCCAACCCTCTGGGCACTCTTTCCAAAAACCTGTGATACTCTCCACATGCTGCTGTAGTTCCTTGTCAATAAAGCATCATTCTCAGTACAGCAGAGAAGGAGTTAAACTAATTGAATGCTAAGGAATTAAAACAAGTGCCAAAACACAACTCATTGAAACCATTGGAAACCCAGAACCCTAGAGTTGGAAATTCTCTTGCAAATTTCTGTGCCTGCTTGAATCTTCCATGCTAAAGTTTCTGAAACTCACCCATGTCTTTGGAACTCTGACTCCAATTGTAGCCGGCTGGCTAGTCGGCTTGCGGCTGACTTTGTTCAGCTGGAAGGATCCTGGTCTCTCCAGTCTCCTTCTTCGGTCCTTTACTTTTTCTCTCTGAGTATCTTTGTCCTCTTCTCCTGCAATGAAAAGGGCTTTCTGATTGACAGCCAACCCCCTTAAAGAGACAGGCCCGCTTTCCTCCTCCTCTCCTCCTCCCCTTCTCCTCCCCTTGTCCCCACCTCCTTAGGGATACTCCCTTCTCTAAGGGCTCCATCTTCTCTTTCTGCTTTTCACTGCCAATTGTTTCATTTTCTGTTTTTCTCTAAGCCTTGTCTGTGTGGAATTTCACTTTGCTGCAGAGACATCTGGAAATGTGGTTTGGGGTAGAAATAAAAAGAAAAGGTCCTGGAAGCCTCCAACTGATGCTTGGGTCTATTTGGTGTGGGATGTGGCAGCACAAGTGTCAGAAGCCATGGAAATTGTAGCCCTGGACAGGTGGTCAAGGTCAGAAACCTAGATGCTATTCCCAGGGTCCTTCCAACTCTGACCCAATCCCTCCCCTCACCCCTAGCTGCTCTTGGCCCTGTCCACCCTTCCCCTTCCCCCCACTCCTTGGCAAATAAGCATCCCTCCCCCTACCCAGCTCTAGAATCACAATAGAGAAGAAAAATTTGTCTTTTAAAATAATTCCTTCCAAACTGGTTTCAACTGAATGAAGACAAAACACAAGCTGTTGATTCCACAAACAGATTTTGACCAAGCTAGGGGAGGCTACCACTGTAAAAATTTTATAGATAGTATAACAGAGAACCAGAGAGGGAACAAAACCAGTGCATGTTCACAGAATGAGGTAAAGAGAAGGTCCAAGTTAGGGATGATGGTGATTTCCAAGGACCGTAATTGACTTCAAGACAAATCAGTAACACGATCAGGTAGTCAGTATCCCAATGTGAGACCATAGTATCATCAAAGAGCTAAGGCCAGGCTGGTGAGAGGCAGGGAGCAGGTTGGGGTGAAGCAGCAGCTGCCAGTGAAAGTAGAGAGAAGGGGAAATGAAATATAGTCCTTGCCTCAGAGAAAAAAAAAACACGAAGAAAGAAATGACCAAGTAGGAAAAACAGGGGAACAGTATATGAAATCTGCCTTACAAATCATACTTGTTTCTAAAGACTGTGAAGGTATTTGAGTGCCTAATATTAGGTGGAATTAGCCTGGGAAGGTTTTCTAGAAGAGGTGAATCTTAACCAGTGTCTATCTAGGCTCCTTGTTAGTGTCCTCTTTCCCTTCAGGGGCCTCAGAGAGACACTGCTCTCTTGACCTTGAGGGTCATATTCTCCCATGGATGGCCTATAAGGAAGTGGGCTGGCATATAACTTAAGGAATACTTGTTAGAAGACTCCAGGAAAAGGTTTGACCCCCCCCAACCCCCGCCACTACCACCACCAAATTTTTCCTATGGCTTTGCCTTGGGGACAGAGAGGTGAAGAAGGAGGTACTGAACAGAATCTCGAACCTTCCTGTGGGGGGACAGTGACAAGATTGTGCCTTACAGTTTTCTCTTTGGGCTGTGACCTTGGACACGTTTCTGGCTTGGGCTCTGCCATTAGGAAATGGTTGAGTCCCAATACATTATATGTTTATTAAAAAAAATAAAAATAATTAAAAAAAAAAAAAAGGAAATGGTTGAGTCTTGTCTACGGCCATACCACCCTGAACGCGCCCGATCTCGTCTGATCTCGGAAGCTAAGCAGGGTCGGGCCTGGTTAGTACTTGGATGGGAGGAAATGGTTGAGTCTTTTACAGATGCCCCTGTGGCTTCACCCAGGTCCTGAATCCTGCAGTATTTGAGGCTTGTCCACGGTCCTAGAACTCTAGATCCTTCGCTCTTATACCAGCCCCAAGGAGAAAGGATCTCTGGAACCGGATAGTGGTAGTTTTACAGAGCTATAATAAGACCATATGACTGATGGTAGAAGGTCCTCACTAACCCTGCTCTCCAGCCATAGACTGCCTATTGAGGAAGCTGGGGTGTAGGATTTTGCCAACAATTAACTTCTGGATAATCACTGTCAGAATGGCCTTGGAGGAGAGGGAGGACCAAAAGGAATAAGTCACCAAATGTATGCCCTCAGCTCCTCAGGTGGCAGAAGGAACTGAGCCCAAACATTGGGGGTACTGATTTAGGGGATTAGAGAGATGGTGAGATGAGACAGCTGTGCACGCAGGGGAAATCACTCAGTCTGAGCCTCCTCACAAATCTGCCCCTGGATTCTCAGCAGCAGCTCTGGAATCTTTAGTCTACTTGGAAGAAAATATGTGTTCCCAATAAACTCACAGACACCAATTTTTCAACCACATTCCCCAAATACACATTTCTCTTCTCCTTTCCTTCATCTCTATAGCCTTACTATTCATTCTGTCTTCTCCCCAGTTCTCAGTCTTTTTGTCTCTATTCTGTCTGTCTGTCTGTTTCTCTCTGTGTTACTGTGTCCCTCTCTCTTCTTCTCTCTCCACACTCTTTGATGGATCATGTCTTCCTGGCTCCACCTTGCTTTTACACCCAGGGATGGGAAAAGGGCTCAGCCAGGTCATGCTCACAGTCCCCAATGTCTTAAGGTTCCAGATCCCCAGGATCTAGTATGTTGTAGTCACTCTGTATGTCCTGACACTCTGCACCCACTCACCACCCATCTCTTGAACCTTCCCCACAGGATAGGGGTTTCTTTCCAGGACCCCAAGTTCCCCTCACCTATTGCTGCTGCAATTCTACTTCTAATGGTTCTGCTGGGTGCCCTCGGCAAAAGTTCTCCAAAGTCTAGCTGGGTCCCCAGCAGTGCCCAGGGACTCCTCAAGAGGGCACTGCCAGCCTTCTGGGTGGCAGCCTGCTATCTGCACTGGGTGCTTGTGGGAACAATGCAGGATTGTGTGAAATTAGTAAACAGTTTGCTTCATGAAATTCTTATGGTACCTCAGAGGATCTGGGCCCCCTCTATCATAAGTTGCTTTGGTTGTGCAGCTTTCTTGCAAATAATTCCAAAACAATTTGATACTACTTCCACTCTTTGTGGTGTGATCCATAGTACCAGATTCCTGAAGGCCACTGGGCAAGTGGGTTCTCTTTGATACATCATATAAACTGAATGCTGAAAAACATTCTAGTGAAAGCAAAGTCCAGTGAATTTCTTCCAGGAAACTAAGCAAGGGCTCAAGTGCCCAATCTGGCAGTCCATATCTCCCACCATGTCCACAGAGAAGACTGTAAAGTTGAACAGAGAAGGCATGATTCCAGTGAAAACCTGGGATCACTTGCTAGCATTTAGGCTTCTGGAACTGAGGCTCTGATTCTCCTCCCCAAGATAATGTCTTTCCAGACCAAACTGAAGAATGCCAAGTGGCTGCTTCTTACAGCTTTTCTAGCCCTGCACAGAAGTCTGGCTGGTTGGTAGGCAATATATTATGTCCTATGTACTTGTGACTAGAACTTTCTACACCCTACTTCATGCTGATTGGCTTGGCAATGCCTTTCTGGCCAACAGAACTGAGGGCTGAGGGCCAGAGATGTCACATACTTTGGGCTGGCATAGGGTGGAGGGGAAAGAAGAGTACTCTTTTTCCCCTCCCAAAGATTCAGGGAGCAGTGCAAGAATGAACGGGAGCAGGGGATGTATTGAATGTGGAGTGTGGATTGTGAAGATGCCCATGGCTTGGGGATCGAGTGAACAGTAACTTGGAAGCCAAAATAATCAGATGAATAAACTTGGGAGTGTCTGGGGGTGCCAAATAGCTACTAGCAAATGGAGAAATCAATTGTCCACATAACCCACCTCCACCAACATGAAAACTCAGCCAGCCTTGGCACAGTGGTGCCTGCAAAGAGGCTGCATGTTTGATATGATCTCTAAGCACAGCAAAAATACTAAGCAGAGAGAGTCAATTATCATATGGTTTCACTTACTTGTGGAGAATAAGGAATAACACAGAAAACATTGGGAGATGGAGGGGAGAAGTGAGTTAGAGGAAATCAGAGGGGGAGACAAACCATGAGAGACTGTGGACTCTGAGAAACAAACTGAGGGTTTTGGAGGGGGGTAGGGGGTTGGGTGAGCCTGGTGGTGGGTATTATGGAGGGCATGTATTGCATGGAGCACCAGGTGTGGTGCATAAACAATGAATGTTGGAACACTGAAAAAAAAAAACCACAAAATAAAATAAAATAAAATAAATAAAATAAAATAAAAATACTAATACTATCCTTGGCTGTCAAATACTCACCTAATTCCCGAGAACCAATGTTATTTGTTCCCTGTTACTTATGGGGAACAGAGACACCTTTCCCAATGCCACTCAGTAAGTAAAAGACAGAGCCAGCTCTAGAGAATGCTTCTCTCCAGACTCTCATTTCTTGGAAGTTGCCCAGAATATTGCTTTGTTCCAAAAGAATGTTCAAACAACAAGAACAGCCAGGGGGAGGATGGACAGGCTTTAGGCTGTTGTGGCCCAAGTCTCCAACCCTCTGTACTTCTCAGACTAACCCAGATGTCCATGGTAGAAATCTAGGCAGGGCAAATTGCACTCAGTTTGTAGATCAGTGGGATTCAAAATAAGCCAGTGGGGATTAGATGATACTAAGAACTTTGTTGGATTTGTTATGTGTGATAATAGCATGGTGATTATGTTTTTTCAAATGGTCTTTAGAGGCACCGGGGTGGCTCAGTCAGTTAAGCATCTGCCATCAGCTCAGGTCACGGGTCCTGGGATCAAGCCCCATGTCAGGCTCTCTGCTCAGCTGGAAGTCTGCTTCTCTCTCTCACTCTACCCCTGTGCTTTCCCCCCTTCAAATGAATATATAAAATCTTTTTTTAAAAAAGGTCTTTATCAAAGATGCATGAGAAATATTTATAAGTGAAATGTCATGATGCCTCGGATTTTTCCTCCTACAGAAAATTATAACGAAAAGGTTAGATGAAATAACATTGGCCAAATGTTGAAAATTATTGAAGCTGCTTGGTGGGTACATGGAGGCCCATTATACTATTTTCTCTACTTTGTGTATGGTTAAACTTGAGATGAGGAAAAGAAGAGTCATTAAAGTTAAGATTCAAGCTAATCCAAAAGAAAAACAGAACATTTTCAAGGGAAATCTCTGATCTTTCTGGGAAGAGGCACATAGCCTGGTAAGAGTGGTGGTTTCTGGGGAAGGGATGGGGGCATGGAGTGGGAGGGAGACTTTTCACTTTATCTATGCCTTTTAGTATGGTGGGAATTTGTAATTACATGCATTAATTACTTCTTCTATTGAGAAATCTCATTTGAAAAGTCTTTCAGGCAGATTGAGGGACAGCAGTGTGCAGGCCCCTTGAATCTGCTCCACAGTAGCAGGACAATGTTGAAAGTGAAGCCCTCACTGTGGCAGGTTGGCCAGTCGCCACTCCCCCCACATCACCAACACTGCCCATACCCTTCTTTGCTTGTGTCTCTGAACACAAAGTGTGTCCTTCCCAAACAAGGGCTGCCCCCAGTGATAGGAAAGGACTCTGAGGAACCCCTCCCAAGGCACAGCTGGATGGGCAAGAGGGGTCCCTCTTGCCCTGCTACCCATGGGAGGAGAAAACATAAGCCCTTGAAAGCAAGAAAGGTTTTCAGCCTACTCCCTCTGCCTTCCAGGGAAACAAGGGCCCTCTCTTGCCCCTCTGTTGGCCCCACAAACAATGAGGGCTACGACCAACAAACTTGCAAGCAATTGTTCAGACCTCTTTCTTTCAGCGGTGCTGCCCAGGAATGCCTTTTTAGAGATATGATTCTACCCTCTCCAAAAGTAGTAATTATTATTTTATATACATATATAATAACAATATTATTATATAATATTTGTAAGTGGGCTGTCCCTTTCAGAGAAGTCAGGCCAAGCCCGTCAGCTCTGGTTGCTTGTCCAGGTAAAAGTCACTCTGGGCTATGGATGACATCCCCTATGGGACAGATTGCTTTCCCTTGGGACTGGAGTGCCTTTCTTGGGAAACTGTGCCAGCAGCCAGGATGGAGAAGAAAATGATTCTCAGTTCTCCCTGCTGTGGGTGGGGCACTCCAGGTAAGCACATGATACTAAGATCATGGTGCGAGAGATTAGAACAAATGACCCACACAGGGAGACAGCCCTGCCCTAGCCTCTTAGGGCTCTGTGGCCTGATTTCCCCCTCCTTTTCCCCCACCCTGGCCAAGTCCAGGAGGAGGCCTGGGCAGCTACTCTCCTACGAGTATGCGCTCCTCTTGCCACCTAGTAAGATGAGGCAGGCACCCCTACCCTCCAACTATTCCTCCTCTCCAACTATTCTATCCCTGGGAACTCCATTCCTATGGGACTTTCTCTGTGATAGCCAGGAGGGTATGAGAGACACTGAGCCCTGGAGCTAAGACTGTGGGCAGATTCTGGAGCTGCTGCCTACCTCAGCCCCTAAAGCAAGGAGAGGTTAATGCACTCCTCCATCCTGGCCTGCCCCTTCCTAGGCAGTAGATACCTTGGCCCCAGAGGAAAATGGGTTCTCTTTTTAAGCACAATTAGTTCCAAATCATAAAGTCTAAGAAGTGAATCCCCCAGAGGACCCTCCAAAGAAGGTTTTATATGCTCCTTGGGTTATCCTTGAAAAGTCCTTCAAAATTTCTAAAGCATTGCAATTATTTCCGCAGGCTGAATCCAGCAGTTCTTGGAAGGGTTTCAAAGGGGAGAGTGGCAGCAGCTCCCCTTAGCCTCTGCTCCCTCTCCACAGCAGGGGCCTTCAGAAAGAGAAACAAATACCTGGCTATACCTGGGTTGCCCAGCCAAAGAAGATCTATTCAAGTCTCAGCCTACTGAGAGCTCCTCCAAGGACCTGGCCTTAGACAGAGCTGCTGAGCCTAAACTACAAGCTTAAAGAGCCAATAGGAATCTCCATTCTGGGCATGAGCTGCCCAGCTGTCCTCAGATTTCCTCAAAAAGGGGGACATGAGAGTGCCTCGTGGATGCTGGGGTGGGGCTGGCTATCCCAATTAAAGTTGGTTTGGATATCGTAGCTAGTCCTGGGTTTCCTGGGAGTAGCCATCTTCTCTCTGTTGATAACTAAGCAAGAAGGAAGTTATTAGACATGGAGCATGAAGGATTTTAGCTAGATATTAGATAGGCCTTCCAGATGACCAGGGCTTTCTATGAGTAATGGAATATGGTGATTAAGAAAAATAGAGTCCAGGGTTGTCTGGATGGCTCAGTTGGTTCAGCAACCAACTCTTGATTTCAGCTCAGGTCTTGATCTCAGGGTCATGATATTGAGCCCTGCATCAGCCTCCATGCTGGGTGTGGAGCCTACTTGGGATTTTCTCTCCCTCTCCTTCTGCCTCTCCACATTTTGCCTCAATGTTCACGCACTCATGTGCGTGCTCTCTCTCTCAAAAAAAAGTTTTTATTAAGAACAGACTCTGGGGATGCCTGGGTGGCTCAGTTGGTTAAGCAGCTGCCTTCGGCTCAGGTCATGATCCCAGCATCCTGGGATCGAGTTCCACATCGGGCTCCTTGCTCGGCAGGGAGCCTGCTTCTCCCTCTGCCTCTGCCTGCCATTCTGTCTGCCTGTGCTCGCTCTCTCTCCCTCTCTCTCTGACAAATAAATAAAATCTTTAAAAAAAAAGAACAGACTCTGAAGTCAGATACCCCTGGGCTTGAATACCAGCTCTACCAAAGAGCAGCTCTGTGACTTTGGACAAATTCAAACTCTGTAGGTCTCTATTATTTTAATTCCTAGAAAATTATAATAATAGTAGTAACCTCACAAGGTTATTGAGATGACAACATAAAATATTTAGCACAGTGTCTATACTGAGGTACAATAACAATAATAACAACCAGGTGAGGTGACAGAGTATCTCTGGAAGTGTTTAATAAACATTTAACAAGCAGAGGTTGAAATTTAATGATCTCTAGAACTAACACCTTTCAGACCTAGGATTCTTAGCCTTCCCCAGAATCTGTCCATCTTTCAAATGGACTTGAGGAAATGTGCTTAGAAGTGGTATTGAGATTTTCTGAATCTTGCCTGGCAGTTTAGCCAAATGTGTTATCTTCCAACATCACCAGCTCCTCTAGGTATGTCCCTCATTAAGGTAAAAAAAAAAAAATCTAGGTTTGCCAAAAACGAAAAGATTTCCTGAGATGTAGGATTTCACTGCTCAAACTGGGAGAGTCTCAGGAAAGCCAGGACAAGTTGGTCAGCCTACCCCAGCACTCAAGCTGGTCATAAGCACTGAGCTTTAAGCAGTTTCCTTAAGGGCTGCCCAAAATAGCAGGTGTTAGGTTCCTTGCTGAAGCCACTGAACAGGAAATTCCAAAACCCCCTATTTCTCCACTCTCTGAAATACCGTGCCCAGGCAAATATGCTTGCCAGATAAAATACACAATGCCCAATTAAATCTGACTTTCGGATAAACAACAAATAATTGTTTGGGATGAGTATGTCACTAATACTGTATGGGATATACTTACACTATAAAAGTATTTACTGTTTATCTGAAAGGTAAATTTAACTGGGCATCCTGTATTTTTATTTGCTAATTCTGGCAACCCTACCAACAAAGACAGTTTCTGTGGCCAGCCAAACTGGTTTCTGGGGTTGGGAGTGGGAGGGTTGCTAGAGAAACTGCAAACAAGAAATCATGGTTCCTTATAGACACACATTGTTCTCTGCATTTTGGATCCCCAAATTCCTTCATTTTGTGAGCCTTAGGGGCCAGAGGAGTCTTGGGAGGGGAGGGGAGGTCAGCCACACCTAGCTTTAGGTAAGATTGAGGCCAGGCAAGTTGAGATAAGCCCTGGGGCAGGTTGCATAATGCAATGGTTAAGAGTTTGGGTTTTGTAGCAAGCCAAACTGGGTTCATGTCCCACCCCAGTCTAGGTCATAGCACACAGTAAGTGTTGGTTAAGTTGTTAATACTTAGGGCCTGACCTTCTCCCTGTTTGTCTTCTCTCTTCTGTTCTTATTCTGTATCCAGTACTTTACCAGGCTTTGAGGGGGATACCAAAAAAATGGGAGGATTTCTGGACACACACCTAGACTGAGGGAACCTACAACCACATCTGGAAAACGTATTAGAGACATTAACCAAATGGAGATTCAGTTAGCATGGAACACCTACCTGTGCTTGGCCAGCCCTAAAAGTGCACATGTAAGCCTGGCATCAGCAGAGGGGCAACTGTCCTTTCGCAGGCAGATAAAAGGTTTTTGAGAATTCTGAGGAAGCTCAGAATCCCATGGCCGATGTGGTTCTGATTTTAGGCTCCTAATGAGCTTCTGATTCACATTCAGTTTATCTCCACGGACACTCTCTTCTATTTTTCGTCACACCAGATGGGGAATGCTGCTTTCCTTCCTGGATTTCCGTGAAAACCTCTCACATGAAGCATTTATGCAAGTAAAAGAATTTATCAAAGTTTGAGTAGATGAAGGGGCATATGTTATAGCAATACAAACAATTAAAATTGATCGCTAAACATTCCTGCATTTAAAAATCCTAGGTTACATTACTACTTGGGACTTCTCTGCAAACCATTCTCCTGCCATCCCCTCTTCTTCTTTCTCCCTTCTGCCATTCCTTTTTTCCTTCTTTGTCCAGTCCCAAATTCATGTTTGTTTCTTATGAAGGGCAATTTAGCTACATATGTGTTATCGTCCAGTCCTTTCCATCAGAGCTTCTCCTTCTTCCTCGCAATTGGCATATCAGAGTATTTTCCTTAAAAAAAGAGTGTCCTCTTCTTAACAGAAACCCTGATGTCAACTAATGAAAGAATTATTTTATCACCCCTCTCCTCTTGCACAAACATAATCTCTATTAATTGTACAACACATAAAGTAAGGTTGTTATACCCATTTTACACACAAGTAAACTGAGGCCTCTGAAGCCCAGAGCTAGCACTGGAAGAGTTAGGATTGAAACCCAGTTTTTCTCACTCTGAGTCTAGTCTTCTTCCCACTACCCAGTACACTACATTAGAGAACAAATATGTCCAAAATAAGGCTTGGAGAAATTTGGTCTCAGGTGAAGGGTTCCCTAACCGGGGAATTAGTGCATACTGCAGGCTACAAGCCTCTCTCTGAGGCCAACTCCAGAGCCAGTGGAGCAGTATTCCTCAGCAAAATCACAGATACTCAGATTTAGGAGGCCACTGGATTCCTGAGCCATTTCCTTTAGGTACCAATTGAGAATCTACCTAGCTATCACTTTCAAATTTTACATCTAGGTCTGACAACAGCCAAAAAAAACCCAAAACAAAACAAAACAAACAAACAAAAAAAAACACAGACGCTCTTCTAGGTACAATTTGCAGATAAGCAAACAGAGTATCAGAGAACTTAAGTGATTTGCCTAAGGGCGCACCATTAGTAAATGGCAGACGCTAAAAGGTAGACTCTCTGACTTCAGGCACTGTCAATGTCCTTCAGCCAAAGACCACCAGGACATGCCAGGGGTTGATCAAATTGGGATTATTGTTCATTGCAACAAAGAGAGGCACCTCAACATCCCCACTATCTCCCTTGTGTTTGCCTTCATGGCACAAAGCAGTAAGCTCAACTTGTTTCACCCCAGGTGTGCTCCTTGCGGTCTTGGGCTGGAGGGCATTGACAGAAATAAAGGGTCACTGAGATTTACTTGAAACACTCACTGCCTTGGACCCAGCTTTTCCACTTAGTAACAGTGACCACATCTTAAGACTTCTTGGGTCTACCCATTTGAGGTGCCAACCTGCCCATATCTGGGAGGTAGATTCACGCTGAATTGAGCTCTGCTATTTCATACAAGTTCTTCAGCGTTGGGTTTATTTTGCTTTTTTAGAAATGAGATCCCTTGGTGGTGTTTTTGATTATCTGATCAGATTTGTATTGTTCCTTGATGAAATTGTCTTCTAGCCTTCTTACACATGCTCTTATAGTCTGTCTGTGCAGTGTCTTTAATGTTGCCTATAAGAGGAAAAGTCTACAGGATGACATAGATTTAATGAACATTTCCTTGCACTGGCCGCTGGCACTGAGACACTCAGAAGGTCCCTCAGACTAGTGTCGTTTAGACAAACTTTAGCTTAGTTTATCATTTCAAAATCTGATAATGACTTCTCAATCTTGTCTTTGTGTCCCTGAGACCTGCTTTCTTTAGCTTCATCTATCCAGAATCACAGGGTTTTGTCTGGCCTTGGATTGGTGGCGATTTGCCTTTGACCAAACTCTGAAGGCAAAGTTCACCACCACCTTTTTAAAAAATTGTTGAGTTCTCACAGGATGTTCTCAGTCTAAAAATGCACCTCTTCCAGGCTAAACACCTGCTTCCCTCATGTTTGCTCCCTATGATGCTAAGTTATATGCTTATCCCTCCAACTGGCACAGTTTCATGAGGGATATTTTAAAATTGCAGTGTACCCTTTGAGGAGCTTTGGACATGAACGAGAGATACTTTAGAACAAAAAGCAAAAGAAACCCTCATGAAGAGATTATCTTTTTTGTCTAAAAGAGAGATCAGTTTTTTTTTAAGTTAGGAGATAGCATCTCCTTGGTCTCTATATTTGGGAGATTAATAAATGCTGCTTTTTTAACTATACAGCTTGGCAAACTTGTCAAGGGTCCATTTTATATCAAAACCAACTATATGCCACTCTTTTTTGTGTGTGCATACCTCAAAATCTATATTTCTACAAGTTTATTTTCTTTCTTTACCCTGTAGAGGAAACATAATGACCCCTTTTTGTGATAATTACATATTTGACTGTAGCTGGCTCTCTTTCCTTTTCATTTTGTTCTATTCTACTTTCTTTTTCCTCTCTTGTAAAACTTTAAATATTAACTCTTCAAAAAATAATTTAGGTGTCTTGCATACACCCTAGGAATATCTAGTTCAAATAAAGTCAAATTTGTCTAAAAGAAAATTTTAAAGATTACTAAACCACGTTACTTTTTGTGTGCACTGAGAAGTATATTTACGTAATAGGCTTGTTACTATAGCTGTAAAAAAATAAGAAGAGGCTTTAGTTTCAGGATAAAGGAAGAATTAAGGGGGCACTTGGGCTGTGACGGCTGCAGCTGGTGGCAGCGGTGTGGAGGAGGGGGAGGGGGAGAAGGAGGAGGGGGAGGAGAAGAGGTAAGAGAAAGAATTTTGCTTTGATTCAATATCTTTAATATACTATTTTGGTTTATTTAAGACTAGATTTAAATTGTTTGTAATTCAAACTTCCTAAATTTCCTACACTGGTTTGGTGGTTGTTGTTTTTTAAAGAGTTTATTTATTTGACAGACAGAGATCACAAGTAGGCAGAGAGGCAGGCAGAGAGAGGGAGGGAGAAGCAGGCTCCCTGCTGAGCAGAGAGCCAACTGGGGCTCAATCCCAGGACCCTGAGATTATGACCTGAGCAGAAGGCAGAGGCTTAACCCACTGAGCTACTCAGGCACCCCTCATACATTGCTTTTATGAATTAAATAATTTACCACTGATGTGGGAGCAGAAGGCAAGCTGAGGTCAAAGCACAAGCTGATCCTGCACACCACCCCCTGTCCCCCCCTGCCCCCCCCCCCCCCCCCCGCCCCCTCCAAGGTGGGATAAGTGTGACATTGCTCCAGGAAACTCCCAACTGTCTTAAAGTTAATGCTTTGCTAGATGGAAAAACAACCTTAGCTTCACAACAGCAAGGCCTCCAGTATGCTGAGGGTAATTTTTAGCCTGTGAAAGTCCTTTTGGACACCTCCCATTTCCCTTACCTTCCCCAACACCCAAGTATATAATCAGCTATTCCTCACTACCACAGTGCAGCAGCACTTTCTGCCCCATCTGTCTCTGTGCTTTAATAAAATCACCTTTTTTTTTTTTTTTTTTTTGCACCAGAGACCTCTCAAGAACTCTTTCTTGGCTGTCAGCTCCAGGCCTCACCAACATTCCAAAACTACATCACCACTGTTTCCAAAATGTGTTTAAATTGAAATTAGGTGTAGAAAATTGTATTCAACTAAATAGAATAGTAATAATGGTATCTTTTCAAAAGTTTAATATGACATTCTTTTTTTTAATTTTATTTTCTATAAACATATAATATATTTTCATCCCCAGGGGTACAGGTCTGTGAATCGCCAGGTTTACACACTTCACAGCACTCACCATAGTTAATATGACATTCTTAAGATGCTATAAATCATAAGAATTCACTGTGCTAGCTTAATTATAATTTCCAGATTCTTAGATGATGTTAAGATCTTAGGGCACCTGGGTGCCTAAGTCGGTTAAGTGTCTGCCTTTGGCTCAGGTCATGATCTCAGGGTCCTGGGATGGGGCCCTGTGTCTGGCTCTCTGCTCAGCGGGGAGTCTTGTCCCTCTGTGCTATCCCTCTCTCTCCCTCTCAAATAACTTTTAAAAAATCATTAAAAAACTTTAAGATCCGAGACCTGGGAAGTTAATTACAAATAATCTTTGGATGTCTGGATACATCCAAGAAGAAAAAACAATCCAGATATAAGCATATTTATTCTTGTTTTTTTAATGGCAATCAACTAACAGAATATGCAAACACTTTTGGATGATATTTTATATATATTTTGCTTCTTGAAACTGTTAAAATGATAAGAAATAATTATTCATAGAGAAAAAGTAGCAAAATAATTCTTTACTTTCTGTTCTTTTAGTTTTCTCTTATGTATAAAGAAAGAAAAGTTGGTTCTTTTGATTAGAGATAAGAATTAATATAAATAGTTAGTTGTACTTGGTACAATAATTACAGAAAATAGAAAATGTATATAAAATAATGGATATTATATTCATTTTGACCATTAAAAAGTCACCACAGTTATTAAATATATATTTCATTTAATACACTGGTATGTTATTTTTTTAAGATTTTATTTATGACAGAGAGATCACAAGTGGGCAGAGAGGCAGGCACAGAGAAAGAGAGGGGGGAAGCAGGCTCCCCACTGAGCAGACAGCCCGATGCGGGGCTCCATCCCAGGACCCTGAGATCATGACCTGAGCTGAAGGCAGAGGCTTAACCCACTGAGACACCCAGGTGCCCCAAGTTAGTTATATTTAAAATATAATTAAAAGCTTGAGATTATTACCTATTTTCATATTTATATATCTGTATATGCATAAATACATATATAAAGATACATTAATAAATCCTTTACCACAAATTAATATATGAAAAATGTCCCAAAGGAGTAAAATTAGAATATAGGTCTTTTTTATGTAGAACAACTAAGTTTATGATCAGATTGGTAGAGGTTCCTTTTTGTCACCAAATTATTGTTAACTCTCAGAGCTTTGTGACATATTCTGAAATTGTGTTTTAAACTATTCCTTGCTTTAAAAAAAAAAGTTGATTTCCTAATAGATGTTGTTTATTGCTAGGTAATTTTACAGTAATAACGATACCTATTTCTTCCTTTAGATATGTATGATTTACCTTGTCCAACTAACAGCTATTCTTTTTTTTTAAAGATGTATTTCTGTATTTGAGAGAGAGGTGTGTACATGCACTCTAGTGGAGGGAGGGGCAAGAGAAAATTCTCAAATAGACTCCCCGCCCAATTTGGTGCTCCACCCCACAACCCAGGAGATCATGACCCCAGCCAAAATCAGGAGTCAGATGGCCAGTCCACCCACCAAGCCACCCAGGTGCCCCTAACAAATATTCTTAATTTTGCCTTTCCCAAATGCAGAATAACAAAACTATTAAGATGACTTATATGCCTAAGCAATCTTTGCGTTTTCTAAAATGGCCATTAAATAACACAAAGATATGCCTATTCACCTCATAAAAGAAAGGGCAATAAGAACAATTAGGTTTCTCTAAATTTCTCCAACTTTTAGGTCAAACTGTCGTAAGAACTTTATTTACCAAACAGTATTAAAGTAATCTGACATATGAAAAATGGAGTTTATCTTCCAGATATAAGTAAAACATGCAAATACAGATATCTTTCTGTGTTTAATCATTTTCAAGTTAAAAGAAATACTCATATTTAAGCACAAAGACTGATATAATACCTTTATAATACCTGGAAATAGATTTTTCCAGGATTTTAGATCTACAACGTCTCTTTTCCTTTTTGTTATAAAGTTTCTAGATAGGCACTGGGGTACTAACTTAATTACATGGGAACTGTCAAAGGTATATTGCTTATTTCAGTCCTTCATTGGGTCCAGTAGCTGAGACAAAGCACCTTGTCCAAGAGCTATAACAATAATAGCAAAACATAAAAACTTCAATTAGCTTAGTTCTAGATCTCCACTAAACCCAGTGGTTCCCTATGCTATGCAAACTCTTTTATGGACAAAAAACATTTGCCAATTTTCAGCTGGTGGCCTGAGCTCCTAGGAAATATTGCTTTCCCCTTCACACTGTAGGCTGCTATGACACTCAAAACCCAATTACGCTTCTTCATTTACTTAAAGAAAGAACAACTTTCTGCTTACTTCTCTTAGAGAATTCTCCACATCCTACACAGACCTTCAGAGACCCTTCGGCCTGCTTTGCAAGAACTGTTCAACTTGACTCAAAAAACTCTGTTGACTTAGAAGGACATAAAAACAGGCTCACTGTTGTTTTCATAAATGATACTTTTGCTCCCAATATAGTCTATGCCCCACTAAGGTACAACTTCATATGTGGATATCAGACATCACACTAACTTATACAGTGTATTCAGGATAATTCTGAGAGACCTTCAGATGTTTAAATTTACCACTTTTTTATAGGATAGTGTTTCTCTAGAAATAATTTTTAAATCACCCCCAAATTACCCAGTTACCTCCAAAATGAGGCACACACAAGCTAGCTTCTAGGATGGCCATTAAATAACACAAAGATATGCCGATTCACCTTATAAAAGAAAGGGCAATAAGAACAATTAGGTTTCTCTAAATTTCTCTAGAAGATACTCTAGAGAATTCCCTATAAGGGATAACTGCCTCTTCATGGATACTATTCAAGCTGTAGTTCCCACATTAGGAATAATACAACTAGAAAAGATGGTCCAGAATTTATTTCTGACTCTAGAAAAAGTCATAAATAACATAACCTCTACTCCGAAAGCCCAACAAACTATTCTACATTCAGTAGTCAGGGCTATTATGGACATCAAATCACCTTTTATTTCCTCTTAACTAGTCAAGAGGAATTTTACGTCATAGTACATACTTTTTACTATGCCTCTATACCGTAAGATAATAAAATAACCAGGGAGCAGGGGGAAAGCCATTTGTTTCCTTGACTAAGTATCATTTTGTTTCTGATAATTGTCAGTATTTACAGTTGGCTGATATACCCTATTCAGAGATTCAAATGCTACTGCACAACCATTGTCACATTACAGGATTCAACAACTCACCGTGCAGCCTAAGGAGGAGAAGAGATTAACCCTAGTGTTACCACAGACTACATTCTCTAAGCAACCTCCTGGTCAGCAAAATCTTGGTAATGGTGGAAATTGGGATATCACTGATTAATTTTCTTACAGCCCGACTTCATTTGCCCTTGGCTATAAAGGAGTCACCAAGAAAGAAACAGGTAGCTCCTGACAATAAGGACCTGGTCTGGTAGTATCAGATGGGCCTTAATATTCTCTTGACAATGTCATAGAACATCGACATCAAACAGGCCATGCTGTGGCCATGATGGATCAAGACCAAAAAAGACCACTGCAGGGGCTGAAATAGGTCAGGTGGGAAAGGACTGGAATGGAAAAACCGCTGCGTCATCAAATTTGAACACAGACAGAATATGAACATTATCTAAGCCACAGACATGGCCAAACTTCTTCCAATTCTGGCTAATATGAATGACTCATACTTCTTAAATTACATCTTCATCTAACTCTAATCTCCCTTCTTTTTAGATAACATTCTTTGAGATAAACAATTATAGAATTACTTCTGCTTCCCGACAATATACAAATCAGAGTAAACCCTACTTCTTCAAACCCTCTCCCAAATCACTTATGTCCAAATCCTGAAACACCCCATGAATTCCCCACAGAATGCATTCTCTCTTGCTATAATGAGTAATACATATATTATCCCACTTTTATACCACAAAGAAGAAATTATTATCATCACCATTTTGCAGATAATGAAACTGAGACTCTGATCATTTTTTTAATAGTTTAATTTTTTGTCAGAGAGAGAGACAGAGCAGTCACAAGCGGGCGGGGGGCAGCAGGCAGAGGAGAGGGAGAAGCAGGCTCCCCACTGAGCAGGAAGCCCCATGCAGGACTCGATGCCAGGAACCTGGGATCATGTCCTGAGCCAAAGGCAGACATTTAACCGACTGAGTCACCCAGGTATCCAGAGACTCTGAGAATTTAAATAACTTTTCCAAGATGAGCCAGTTAGTAAGCAGAGAAACCCCCACAAGAACCCAGGGCTTGTTCTTTGCATTATGTCATGAGGCTTTTAAGAGTGTTTCAAGGGAGATTCTGCTAGGTTCCTAGCAATTGTTCTTAAGAAGAAATCCATTTGTCAATAAGTTGCATTTTACTCTTAGTTGACATATTGATATATCTTCCCCTCCATGATTGCTCCCAGCCACTTCAAATGCTCTCGTTACGCTTGCACACAGTAGTTGCTCATCACACCGTGTGTGTATATGTGTGTTGTGGGTGGGTGGGTGGTGATGTATGTTGATGTGTTCTGTGATATGTCCCAGGGCCTGCGCCTGATTACTTGAATCACCCAAACATATCGACACAGAACAAAGCCAGGCAAACCTCTTTCTTCAGTCCCCTTCCAGGCTGAGAAGCTGCGGAACTGAGCAGCTCACAGGCCAGCAGAGCCAGCCCAGTGGGGTTGCTAGCTCAGCGCAGGGGTTGCAAGGGAGCATAAAGGGAGGAGCCAGAGCTTCTACTACGGAGCCTCTGACTAGTGCTGCCAACAGAGAATTGGCTTTCAGTCACACACCAAGGATGAAGTGAATTCTCACTGCTGTCAGCCTCCTGCCCACCTTGTGCTGGAGGAGTGGTGGAGGAGGGGTTCAGAAAGGGCATAAGATAAGTCCTCCACACTGGAGAGCTTACTTTAGCCTCCCCCAAATGACACTACCTCCTGCCTCCTCTTCTCTTCCTCCCATATGGTGCCATGTGTTGAGATGCTAACGGAAGCACTCTTGGGAGGATGGGGCAGATGTGCTGGTGGATGTGGGTATGAATCACAACTGTGAGAGCCCTCAGATGAAGAAGTGTGAGCATTTATTGACCTAGGCATGTCTGCCCTAGGATAACTACCAATCAAGAATGTCTCAAGAGGTGGTGAGGAGAAAGAAAAGGAGGGAGACGAAGAACAGAGTTCCTGCCGGTTTTATGTAAGTTGCCATTTAGGGACCGCAATCTCTAATTGTGTGTTAGGAGAACAGGGAAGTTTACCTGGAGGCTGACTAAAGGTATTTTATTATTTTATTTTAAAGCATTATTTATTTTAAAGTATTTTATCTGACTAACAGTATTTTATTTGGATTATACTCATTTGGGGTGTCTTAGTGAGCAGGTGGCTGTCTGCAGCAGGAAGAATAGGGCTAAAGCTGCTGTCAGCCATCCCTGGTTTCAGGTGTGATGAGAGGGGCTCCTTCTCTGGGCCACAGGCAACAGAGGAAGCCAGAGAGATGGGACCAAGGAGGCGGGTCTGGCATCTTGAGAAAGGGGCAGTAGAAGCAAACTATTTCAAATAACAGTGGGTCCTTCCTGAGAATCGGCTAGGACAATAGCTGCTTATGAACTAACCAAGCCCATGTTCAGGGCCTTTCCATAAAGGCACTGTGGCTAGTAGGGGCAGAGTGTGTGCTGCATATAGCCCACCTAAGGCTCTAGGGACTAGCTATCCTCTCCCCACAAAGCCCTAGGCCTAGTATGTTGCCTTATTCATGGCTGGTCTTCATTAAATATCAGAGAACTTTTTCCCGTCTTCCCTCATAGATTTAAGCGGGGACTAGGAACAATGGAATAATCCATGGCATTCTTGAGATTTGAATCTCCAAGCTTTGATCTGGAAGGGTAGAATGGAGGGCTGACTTGGTCCATCTGGACTTCCGTCCTCTTGTTTATCCTACGGTCACCAAAGCCACTCGGTGAATTTCTGCTTCTCCTCTTAGAAAGCCCCAACCCAAACAAAGACACCCTGCCTCTTTCCCTGTCCCCAGCAGCCCAGCTGATACAGGAAGGCATTTTTAAAAAAGAACCACCTCTCATCCCCCCTCCAAAGAGGAGATGATGAATAGGAAAAAATGTATCAATAACATCAAATGAAAACATCTCCAAAGCCCTGACACATTTTATTGGTGTCTCCTGGTGGAAGGAGAGTGCAGTTTCCCAAAACATGTTCTCAAGGATGCCAGTTAGTTCCACTGGATATTGCAAGGTGTAATGTTTAAAAAAAAGGGGGAGGGGAGCTCTGCAACGCTCTGTGGGTATGAGTCACAGCTTGGGGAAAGGCCGGGTTAACCAAAGTTGAAAATAGTGTTTCTACTTCAAGATTCCTCAGAATCTCCAATACAGTAATATGCATACATGGTTTCCAAAAGATGAAGAGAATGAAGTTTGCAGCTAGAAGCCATTTATTAAGCATTTGCTATGCACTAGGCTCTGAGAGAAGTGCTTTTCATGTATTAATCCTTATGTAATCTTCATCACATAATAGATACTACTGTTCTCTTAATGCTGTAAATGAGGAAACTGAGGCAGAGAAAGGTCCAAGGTCACAAGCTAGTAATCAGCACAGCTGGTACTTCAGGGGATTGCACTAGAGTATCGGATCAGTGTGTGAGAGACTCAGATCTCACTGAACTGATTTCCTCTTCTTACAGGGCCCACCACCAAGTTACATTTCCCAGGATTCCTTGGAATGAGGCGGTCATCCTTACTTTGAATATGAGCAGAAATGATGTGTGTCCCCTCCAGGAGGTGGCAGTTAAGAATGTGTGTGCTTCCTCTACCTTCCCTCTTTTCCCTCACTTGTTGGCAGAATTCAGAAGATCCAGTAAAGTGCTTCAGGAACATAAAGGTGGCCAAGCCATACTATGAAAAGCGCTTGGGTCCCTGAATGACTATGTAGATCAGTGCCCACCAGCCCAGCCCTTCATCACTCTCTCCAAGCAACACTGGACTGTAACTTGGATAAAAATATTTGGTGAGTGCATTAAACCACTGATTTTGGGGGGCTATTCATTACAATATTTATCCAATCCCATCCTAATATAATAAAGAAATTCTTTTTTTTCTAGAGCATTTCCTGGGACAAAGATTCTGAGGATTTTACATTGAGGAATGCCTGTGTAATATAATGAACACCAGCTTCAAAGTCAGTCAGAAGTAGAGTCAATTCTCAGTTCTGTACATGTCGTGCAACTTCGGGCAAGTCACTTAATTTTTCTGAGCTCCTGTTGCCTAACTTAAAAGTGAAGATAATAATGCCAAACTCAGAGAACAGTTGTGAAAATTAAGTGAAATCATGTACAGGAAATGTGTGACACAAAATAGGTGTTTATTAAAAGGCAACTATTATCATTGTAGGAAAGTCCTGGCACTCTGCCTGACACATAATCATAGAGACCTAATAAATAACAGTTCTCTTTCTTTAATTCCTTCCACATCCCCATATCCTAAGGGCTGGCTTGACTTGACAAGCACCTTGTCTAGATTTCTACCCTACCAGCTCCCTCCTAACCAGTGTCTTCTTAGCAGGACCCTCTTACCTAACTCTCAGGAGCAGGACCATGCTGCAGCTTCATCCTACCCCAAACACCAAAGCCCCAAGTGAAATGACTCTCTACTGAGGACCTGCCTCTTTAAAGGACTCTGTGGGATGAATAATGTTTTTCTTTCAGACTCAAGTCCTCAGCTCCAACATCCTCTTGAGTCCTCTAAGTTGACTTCAGTAGCTGGGGGCAAAGGGCAGGGCTGTGCTGCCACCCTCCTCCCAGTGTTCAATCTAAACCTTCCTTCAGTGTGTATGGAGCAAATGTAAATTCAAGTGTCTGCCACCATGGTGCCAACAAATCCTGTGAAGGGTCATGCCAAGGCCCCGGGAAGATTAGAAGTAATAGCACTTGTGGGGGGTGCGGGTGGTGAGGCAGGCAGGGTGTTCCTGCTGCTTTCCTGCTGCAAAAGAGAATTCTAACACCAAGGTGATCCTTGATCTGTGGTGATATGTGACCACTCTAGACATTGATCCAGAAAATTGAATTCACAAGCACTCACCTCTCCCTAGAGCAGGCAAAACAAATGTTTCTTGCATCCTGTCCAGCTTTGGCACCTTCTTAATTCTCACCTCCCCCCACCAAAAGGAAAAAAAAAAACTGAAAAGCTCAGCTATTTATAATTCTCTGCTTCTTCAAAGTTGGCCTGGCTCTCTCAACCGTTTTTCCTCTTTGCTCTGTGCTGGAATTTTCATTGATTTGAGACTCTCTTATTCCCTTAGGCTCATCAAGTTCCTGAGGTAACCTCTTTGGAGGGTTGCACTGGTAGGTGCCAGTGAAGAGCATGTTCTTGCTAGGGGTATGGATGGCCTTCTCTTTGCTCCTATAGGCCATGACCTCCTTCTCAGCTCCCTCTGGCATTTCCTGCTCTTCTTAACTAAGGAGGCTTGGGGCATGTACTACCAGTCCTGATCTAGACCATCCTGTCCTCCGTGTGAGGTAGATCACTGGTCCTTACACCTCAAGGAATGACAATGTTGGAACTCACACAGACAGCACTTCTAGAGGTGTTTAAGGCTTGATAGCTGATTACACTGGGCTGAGGCTGAGCCAAGGATCCCTGGAAAGAAACCTTTAGAAGGTGCCATGGCACCTCATCAGTGCAAGTATCTAGTAAGAATCCCTGGTGGCCTGGGAGTTGGAAACAAATCCTCCTGAGTCTATTCCTACAAGACAAACTGAAACAACATCAATAGCAATTGTATTGGAGTGGGGGTGGGTAAGGAATAACACATTCTCAAAGGTCAGACAAGCCCCAACACTGGAAGGGCAAGACTGGTCAAGCAAGGGGCCATGATCCACCTCATCCTGCCTTGACAATGCGTGGAGGAAGGAGAAGGGAAAGCAACTACAGCTAATAGTTACTGAGTGTTTAGTATGTGCTCAGCACTATTCTAACTGCTTTATAGACAATAATGCATTGAATCTATAAAATACCCCTATAAGGGGCTCCTGGGTGACTCATTGGGTTAAAGCCTCTGCCTTCGGCTCAGGTCATGATCCCAGGGTCCTGGGATCGAGCCCCACATCGGGCTCTCTGCTCTGAAGGGAGCCTGCTTCCTCCTCTCTCTCTCTCTCTCTCTCTCTCTCTCTCTCTCCGCCTGCCTCTCTGCCTACTTGTGATCTCTGTCTGTCAAATAAATAAATAAAATCTTTAAAAAAAAACAGCCCTATAAGGAAGGTATTATTATTATCCTCTTTGTACAGGCAAGGCAACAGAGACACTGTTATACAGCTGGTATGATAAAAAACCATGGTTTGAACCTAAACGATCTGCCTCCAAATCCCATGTTCCTAAACACTATGCACACTGCCTGGCTAGTGCGCTTATGTGTATGTAGATAAGTCAGCTCCCCTGCCCTCTACCTCCTGATTTAGTCCTTCTCCACTCAGGATCTGGTTCCCCATGCCTGGGGCCACAGAAAAAAAATCTTAGTGTATTGCTTTAGTAAGGTCCTGGGCTGGTGTGGCCTTAGGGCACAGAGCAGGGAGCCCCTCTTAGGACTCTGAGAAAGGCCAAAGAAAAGAAAGGAAGCTTAGCTAAACTGGATATCTGGAGAAGGAGGTAGCTAGTAAAATAACTGGAAAATGGGAAAGAATCCCCTCCACAGGCAATACAACTACTCCCCCAGCTCCCCTTACACACAACACACACACATACTCTCTCTCTCTCTCTCTCTCTCTCTCTCTCTCACATGCACATACTTCTGTGCTCAATTATTCCAGCAGAAGGGCAGAACAGGGCTGCCAAAGAGATAGCTTGTTAGTTAAGGAGCTTGGCAAACATGCCCTCCAGCTCTGCCTTTGAAAGAGGCCAGAGGACTGGGGAACATGCCGTGCTCCTGGGGCTCAGAGAGCACTCCTAGCAAGGGCAAACACAAGGGCTGTCTTACAGGACTGGCTTATTAAAGGATCTGTAAGCAAAACTTTGTGGACACTTTCCTGGACTCCCAATAAAATCCTAAGGCTCCATTCTGGAACCTCCCTAAGGCAGATTCAACAGAGGAAGCTTTATTCCCTACACTCTGCTTATCCTGCAGTACCCCTCCATCTTCTCAACCCACGGGCTACCTGAGAACAGGACTCAGGCCCCATGAATTCCCAAAGCTTTGACTCCTCTGCATAAAAATATAGTCCTGGTCACTGACCCCCTCAGTTCCCTGAGAATAAGTTTACTAAAAATAAAATGAAGCCTTCCCACAATGCTTCTCTCCCAGTGGCTCATCACCTGTATTGTTAGAATGTGTCCACCTCACATCATCAAACAGCTCTGCAATTGCCACCTACTTTTCTATTCTTACTCTTCAATTATATAGGCATGTGGTCTCATATGTACTTGCATGACTCAGTTTACTCATCTGTAAAATGAAGATGATACTGTCCTGCATATCTCCTAGAAGTTCTGAATGGTCTTGTAAATACACAAATGCTACATGTACTAGGAGACACATTCGTCTGGCCCACCAGCCTATAAACTTCTAATCTACCTGATTATTCCCTTCCTAGTGCTCAGCAGAGTATTTTGCACATAACAAATACCCAATAAAATGGTGCTGCATGATATGACTGGGAACATCACAATTTAGGACTGCAAATGGCAGCCAAGATTCTGATATTGTGAACCACTTCACAGCTTAAGCCTGGGACCAGGATCTTCCCATATCTCCAAAGGCAGCATCAGGTGACGCAAAGTGAAGCCAACGTCACTCATTTTTCTTCAGGGGGGGTCCAGTGGGAGTAGGTCTGTGCTGGGCTATAAGGAGATGGGTCAAAGCACAGTCTTTTCTCTCATTAATGACAAGGAAGTAGCAGGGAGGGTGATGCCTGGGACCAGCACTGTGGTGGAAGAGAGTGAAAGGGGGACAGGAGGAGACATAGAGCCTGGATTCTCTCTCTCTGTGTTCATTCGAAACCATCTCAGAGCCAGTCAGTGTGAACACAGTGAAGAAAGAAGGCTGAGTGGGACAATTTCACTCTAGCAGCAGGCAGTTGGCCTAAAACTTGAGAGAGGTGAAATGATCAGAGCCATAGACCTGAATGGGACCTAGGAGTTTACCTCCTTCCTTTTTCTGTTGAGGCCCAAATCTGATGTAATTCACCCAAGGTCACAGTATCAGAGAAAGTCACAGCTATGACTGGAACCCCAGCAGCCGAACTCACAGACCAGTGTTCATTCCATTCCCCATTCTCTCACCAGTGGGATGTGGTTTTTTATTCTTTCATATTCCCTAGCCCATTTGATCTTCACGACAACCCCAAGAGTTAGGTAGGACAAAGGCTATCACTCCCATGTTCTACCACAGAAAATGAAGGCCTAGGAAGGTTTTTGCATTAACATCCACAAATATTGGTGACATGGCCAGGAGCATAACCTAGGGCTCCTGACAGGGGAGCTGGGTGGGTAAAGACAACACACCTGGAGTCAGACACACCTGGCTTTGAGTCTCATCACCACAGACAACTGTCCATGAGCCCTTGGGGAAGTTATCTATCCTCTTTGGACCACAGTTTTCTTGACTATAAACTGAGGAATGATAATAGTACTGACATCAGAGGCACATGGTAAGTGTTCCGTAACTCTTAGTAATTCTTCCTTCCTCTCTGCACCCTCCCGCCAACCAACCTCAGTGCCTATCTCTTCAGGAGTCCAAGTGGGAGGAGAGGGGGAGGGCATTGATAACAAAAGCTGAAAAAGGGAGCCTTGAAACACGTCACCAGCAGTGTTCCCCTATCACCTGGCCCCAGCCTCTCCTCCTTCCCTCATCCTGCCAAGGACACTGGACAAAAGAATACTCAGAGTGGACTGGCACTCCCCATGCCATTTGCGTTCCTGGGCAGAAAGCCTGCAAAATCTTTAAATACAAATTAAAAAAAAAAAAGTAAATCAGCAAATCCCAATTGCCTGACCTTGAAAGCAAAGAGACAAATAGATAGACAACAGATGTAGAGGAATGAGCCAGGAGGACTTGAAGCCTCTATAGCTTAGAAATGGGGGAGGAGGTGGAGGTGGAGATACAATGAAGGCAAGGAGACAAGTGGGCATAAATACAAATGCTCTCACCACACGGCTGAGTCTCTTTTTCCCCAGAGAGACAGCCAAGCAGCTCTGTGGACTGTAGGACCAGGCCTCCATCTCCCTTAGCAGCACCAAAGCTAAGGTCAATGTCAAGTCCTAACACTGGCCCAGTAAGAATCCCAGCAAACAGGAGCTTGGTTCAGAGGAGAAGAAGAGTAAATGACAAACAATTGCTCTTTTCAGAAGCCCTTCCTTTTCATGTCACCATGTACACTTGACTGTTCTTTCCCACCTATGCTATAGGGGCCAATGTGGGGGGACTGCCCCACAATGTGCCACTTTGGCATACTGGTTATTTTAAATAAAATCTCCTTAAGAGACAGCCTGTGCAGAAAGGATACTCAGACCCTTCCCTCTCCACCTGAAATCAGGAAATAAATCTCCCATGTAAAAGACCCCTTCCCTGTCTCAGGAGGTAAAGAGACATCTTTATCACCAGAGTTAGGAAATTCAGGGCTGAGAAGGCTGTAGAAACAACTCTTGTGACTTTTTAATAATTTACTACTCCAGCCCAAATTCTGTTTAGAATTCCTTACTAATTAACACTCCCAAACATCGGTTCTGTTTGTCCTATCAATTCCTCACAGATTTATTGTCTCTGTCTAAAAAGTACAAAACTGCCTGCTTTGGTCATTTCTTTAGGTCTCAATTTCATCATGGGGCTTCCATGTGCATATAATAAAACTTCGTGTTTTTTTCCCCCCTGTTAATCAGCCTCATGTCGATTTAATTCTTAGTCCAGCTGGGAAATCTTGAAGGATAGAGGAAGAATTTTTGCTTTCCTACAATACAATTCTCCTGGTCCTTAGAACACTCGCCTTGTTTTGTCTTGGGACCTCCGTGAGGGAATCTTATCCCTCAGCTACAAAATAGGTCAAAGTCAGACTGGAGACTTGAGGCATTCCTTTCTGGTTGCTCCATTGTCATGACTCATGTTTCACAGATTGCTCTTTCTAAACTATGCCCTTGGGAGCAAGGCTTTTCCTACTCCTTGCTTTACTTCTCTACTTTGGCAGCATGTCCCTGAAGGCTACTATCTCTAGAACTGGCCCTGTTCAGGCTGTGCTGCCTGGGCTAACCTGATTAACTTCCAGGAGAGAGCATAGGCTGAGGCAACGAAAAGCAAGATTTCTGAGCACCTTCCTGCTAGGTACTCTTCAGCTCAGATTGTGGGCTAAGTCTCTTCAACAGTATCACTGCCATTGGGTTCATTTCCTGTGTCCCTATAAGGGGGCCAGTTTTCTTGAACAAGCTGCCAGGTGTCTTGGCTATGGAGCCCATTTCTCAGAGCAGCCAGGAAGTCTCGGTGTTGGCTCAGCCAGGAGAAAAGGGAAAGCTTCTCCCTACCATTGAGTGAACAGGATCCAGGACAGCCAGCCTGGCAACCCTACTGACCTGGGTTTTGGGTTAAGTTCTCAGTACAAAGATGGTAGGACTGGGGACATAAGAAATAAATCCCAGTGAAAAACATTCAGGATGTGGAAACCTCTTGCTGGTCTCTAAGCACATGCCCTTATTTCACTTTTGGCGTCCTCCAATGGGGGCGCCTCTTCCAGGTGGACCAATTGGCATCCATGGACAGATCCAAATGTCCAGGCGTTTGGCTCTTAGTACTCCCTACTCATCACCACTTCCCTCTCAAAGAAAAAAAAGGAGAGATGAATCAGGAAAAAGGAAACTCAAATTTGCTGAGCAAGTGTTAGTTGCCAGACATGACTTGGGCACTTTCTTATACCTTCTATTATTTCTTTCTTTCTATTTTATTTTCCTTTATTGTGGGCAGGGAGTTGTGCCTCACCTACAAAGAATGGCATTGATTAGAATTCTATTAGAGTCCCACTATCATTAGTTCATGCATGACCCACTTTGTTATATTTTATTCTTTTTTTAAAGATTTTATTTATGTATTTGACAGAGAGAGAGAGAGCACAAGTAGAGGGAGCAGCAAGCAGAGGGAGAGGGAGAGAGAGAAGCAGGCTCCTTGCTGAGCAGGGAGCCCAATGCAGGGCTTGATCCCAGGACCCTGGGATCATGACCTGAGATGAAGGCAGATGCTTAACCAACTGAGCCACCAAGGCACCCCAATTTTATTCTTATCTTTATTCATCTTACTTTATTTCCTTCCCTTTTTATTGCCCTTCCCAATCCTATCTTCTTTCCGGATGGACACCCACTCTTGTGTATTCGCTTTACATAAATGATATTATTTTGCACATCTCTTTCTGCTTCTTTATTTCACGTAGTGTCATAGAGAGCTGATTAGGTTTTCATCTATGGATCTAGTGTGTTCCCTTTGATTACTGCATAGTATCCTATGATTTGCATATTTTACTTTTTATGCATCCATTCCATTCCACTGTTGATGGGCATTTAGGTTGTTTCCAACTCCTTTCTATTGCAACATTGCAATGAACGTTTTCATTCAAGCCACTTCGTGTACCGGTGAGAGCAGCTGCTGGGGGATATATAGCCAGAAGTGGAATTGCTCTCTCATGGGGCATGTAAAAACTGAAATTTTCTAAGCACTTCCAAATTCCTCTCCCAAATGGCTATATCCATTTACGTAATTCCTAACAATGCATGAGGATCCCTGTTTCCCTACATTGTTACCAATGCTTATTATTGTCTTACTCTTTTTAAATGTTTTGCCAGTCTGATGGTTTAAAAGAGTATCTCCCTGCTCTTTTAATTTGCCTTTCCCTAATTATAATGAGGTTTACCATTTCTTCAGATATGGTGATACACTTATTTGAGCTTCCTCTTCTATAAGTTGCCTATTTGTACATTTATTGTTTTCTCTATCAGATTTCCTATCTCTTTCTTGCCTGAAATATTCTGGATATAAACCTTTTTTGTTCATATACATTACAAATATTTTCTCCAAATCTGACACCTCTGAATGGCCTGTTGTGTCCTCCATAGAAAAGAAATCTTTAATTGTAATGGAGGTTAATCAAATCCATCCACTTTTGCCTTAGGATGTGTGTGCTCTCCATACCTTAAGAAAACCTTTCTACCCCAATGCTACAAAGATATTCTTCTACATTTTTTACTTAGTTGCATAGTTTTGCCTGTCATGTTTAGTCTTCAATCCCTCTAAAGTTTATTTTGTATATGACATGAGATGAGTATTTAATCTTATTTTTCTACATAATAAGCAAATTTCCCCACTATTGCTATACTATGCTGGTTTTACATAACATGGACCTTTCACGTGACCTTCGGTTCTTGAGCGGTAAGTCAAGACCCATTTACCAAGCTCCTATTGTGTTCCAAGGTCCTGAAGGAGTACTGTGGAGTTTTTGACATAGAATCAGTATGTAGCAAACAGGAAAAGCTGGGAGAACAAAACATGGAAATAAAGACTTGAGAGTATACACACAACAACACCTAGGTGAGGATAAATAAACACCTTGGAAGCTGAGAATACAAGTTTGGAGGATTAAAAAGGGAGCTTGGTCCCTATTCTCAGGTCAGGAGGGATAAAAAGTTTGGTCTAGGGATACAGGGATGCCATTTGATATCTTCACCCTGAGACGTTCATCTAATCAAGCTAGCTTTATGCAGTTGCCACAGGATGAAAAAGGACATAGGAACCACTGAGACATCACCATTTCCTATGATCTGGCCTTGCTGGTGCACTCAGGGTTTCCTTCCCAGCTCTCCCTTCATATAGCTCCTCAGCCCCAGGGTACCAGTTAAGAAGGAAGCAAGGTCCAGAGTCCAGGCCCCTAGTCCACAAAATCTCTCTGAATCAGCTGTCTTCCTTCTCAGAGCAATAGACTGAATTGAAGGGAACTATTTACAGAACAACAACAATATAATACCCTCACAGCCCTTCTGGAGCCCACATTTTCTCCACAAATATGTTCTATGTTCGTCACCAGTGGGAAGAGAGGCAGCAGATGGAGGGAGATATTGTGGATTGGGGGCTTGGACTCCAGTTAGAAAGGATCTTGGGGGTGTGGGAGACACTAGATATGTAAAGGCCTGCTTAGCCAGAGCGATTCCATCTCGGATTAAACAGCCTTTTTGTTGTTTATGCAGTAAAATATGGCTGACCAGTCCCTGATAACAGAGCCCAAATACAAGGATGAGTCAGGCCTGGTGGAGATAACAGAGCCCAAATATAAGGATGAGTCAGGCCAGGTGGAGACATCCAATCACTATCACCCTAAAGAATGTGGGCTCCGCCCTTTGGACGCCAATTCTGACCAAGGTGATAGGCTAGTTCAAATATCTACTATAGGGTGAATTGTAATTCAATTGGCCACCTGTGTGTGACCTAGCATGACTATGCAACTTTCTCTGTGTGTTACAATCTCATTGGCCACCTGTGTGTGGCCAGGCTCAACCACATGGCCTTGGCTCTATAAAAGTTAGTCTGTGAGGCTGGGAGAGGTCGCCCTCTCTGTAAGAGGCGGCCCCTACCGGTCAGTTTGATTCTCACGCTTGGCTCGAAATAAAGCTTTGCTTGACCTTTGCTTTGTATCAGTCTCGCTCCTTTGATCACGGACCCTATCAGATAAATTTCCCTGACTGCCAGAACTGAGCTGCCTCCCTGTTTCCAGAGAACTCAGTCAACCAAAACTCTTGGTTTTAAGTTGGCTATGTCTTTCCTATTTTTCAACAGAAAGGAAAATCTCTGGAGGCTTCCGAGAGCTTCAGAGAAACCTCCTCCCCCACAAGTTCCCCTCTACCTCAAGATGCTGCCCCATGCTACCAAAGTAAAACATCTTGCCATCCAAACTTGGCCCTCCCAGAAGTCTGCATTACAAAGTACACACCAATTAGTCTTAGCAGGGCAGCCTGTATTTAGTGTAGCCTGAATTAGGAGCTGATTTTGCTTCCTAGTAATCTCCTTCTGCTTTAGTGGGTTGAGAGTTTGGAGGAGTTGGGGGGAGGGGAATGAAGGGGAAGCAGGTTGGGGAAGAAATGCAAACAGAACTCATCAAAACCAACAAACAAAAAAGCTAAAGCTCCCAGATCCTTAATCCTCTCAGGGCCTATTCCTCACCGTGGCAAACAATAAGCCTCCAGGCCTCCTCAGTCCTCAATCCAGTTGTTAGTGAAGAGTGGAGGCTGACTGCTTTCCCTGGGATGATTTCAATACTGGGCAAATTAAACTGGCCCTAAAGAAATGTGGAAGTTGAAGGAGGGGGAAACTGCAGAGGGAGGAAAGGGAAAACTGAGGTGAGGGATGGCAGGTTTTCACTAGAGAACATCTCTCCAGAACTGTCTTGGGAAGGTGGGGCGGGCCTCCAATGCCAACTTGGATTAACCCTCAAAGGTCCTGGTGAAGACCAGCACTCCCCACTTTCTTCCCTATTTCCCAGAGACAAGCCTCTGCAGTCTGAGGGATCCTTCTGTGTGTGGGGATAGCAGTCAACCCTTTACAACCCAAAGTGATTTGCTCCTTCTTTGGCCAAAAGAAGAAGGAATAGATAGAAAGTAAAAGTCAGCATGGTATCCACTTTTACCTTCCCTGGGAGGTAGATGGTCATTGGTGAGGGTATAACTCTCCCCAGAAAGATGAGGCACACTCCCTGGGAAAAGTTCCTAGCAATTCAGCTCCCAGTTTCCCAAAGTTATCATTGTATTGCCTTTGTTTGGTGCAGCCTGTCCACACAAGGGCACTGACCTCCAAGGACAGACAGGCAACTGCCAAGATAAGCAGTCCTTCAAGTCATATCAGAGGCTCTGTAACTCTCACTGGTGACTACTTTGCCAACTGTATTTCCTAGGAAACTGAGGCTGGAGCTGGATATGGAGCTAGAGCCGATTTACAGACTCACTTAATAAGTTGGGCCTTGCCCAGAAATCAGACCTGAGGCTAGTCTCCAGGTAGCTCATACTGTTCATACACGACAACAGTGGAGCTGAGTTCTTTGATCCTTTCCTAAATGCATGTTGTTGTTGTTTTTTTTTAAGAGTTCTATTTACTTATTTGGGGCAGGGGGAAGCAGAGGCAGACTCCTAGCTGAGCAGGAAGGTCAACTCCGGGCTTAATCCCAGGACTGCAAGATCATGACCTGAGCCAAAGTTAGACACTTAACCTATTGAGCCACTCAAGCAGGCACCCCTTTAAATGCATGTTTTGACAAGGAAAGGGGAAGCAGTAAGTTCAGGAAGAACAACTCAGAGGAGGCCTCAGAAGTTTTACTCAGGTACGCAGCTGGTGATGTGTTACTTGTTCAATTTGTTCTTTACAGATTTCCCCTACTGCAAAGAGAACTGGACACTCTTTCCTCTTTAAAAACATTATCTTCCTTCCTCTGTATGTCCTCCTGTGCCTGATACCATCTGCACACACTTCCCATTTCCTTAGTGAGCAGCTGAGTCCCAGAGTTTGGAAAAATAATCATCTCCCCTTCGACCTCAACATCCAATACCTTAATAACTTGGAGTTATTAATTTCTGAGTCAGGGTGGACTCTTACTTTCACTCACTCACTCATTCACCAAATATTAACAAAAATCACTAGACCAGGGGCACCTGGGTGGCTCAGCGGGTTGAGTCTCTGCCTTCAGCTTGGGTCATGATCTCGGGGTCCTGGGATCGGGCCCTGCATTGGGCTCTTTGCTCCGCGGGGAATCTGCTTCCCCCTCTCTCTCTGCCTGCCTCTCTGCCTACTTGTGATCTCTATCTGTCAAATAAATAAAAATAAATTTTTTTAAATTAAATTATTTATATTTTATAAACATATATTTTTATCCCCAGGGGTACAGGTCTGTGAATCGCCAGGTTTACACACTTCACAGCACTCACCATAGCACATACCCTCCCCAATAAAATATTTTTTTAAAAAATCACTAGACCAGAGTCCATAAGGGTAGGTGCCACATCTGATTTTGTTCACCATTGTGTCTCTAGTCCCTGCTTGGCACACAGTAGGTATTCAGTGAAGATTTTTTTGAATGATGCCTACTATATGTATAATCTCAGAGTTCATTGATCACTTAAAATAATAGCAGCAGCATCTAAAGCTTACCGTTATAGAATGATTACTATGTACCAGGGCCTGTTTTGAGTACTTCCTAAGCACACCTTAATTTAAACCTTATGACAACACTAAAGGGTAGACACTATTATTCAATTCCATTCCATAGATGAGAATAACGAGACTCAAGGATGCTAATTAACTGTTCTAAATTCATATGGCTATTAAATGGCAAAGCCTTGTACCAAACCCATGTGTCCAGGACTTCAAAGATTGCTTCCCTATACCTCCAGTGTTAGGGAAGTGCTATTGAGATTAAAGTCACTATTTCGCTTCCCCAAATGCCAGTTAGATTTTCAGAGATACTGTTCCTTGACCACAAACTTTACTCCCAACATTGGCAAATCAGTTTGTCAAAAAAAGGCCCCAGTGAGAATATGGGTTGCTAAGGGTGCCTTTCTACTAATCAATATCCCTTACATAGGTACAGAATTTTACAGTTCACAAAACACTTGCATCTCTCCTATACTTCTCAAAGCAATCAAAAGAGGGAGTTCTGTTACTTTAGAGATAAGAACACTAAGGTTTGAGGAAGTGATACAAATTGCCTAAGGTCCCACAACCAATTAGTAGAGTTGGGACTAAAATTCATTCTTTTCTGATTTTTAAAAAGATTTTATTTATTTATTTTAGAAAGAGAGCGAGAGAAAGGAGGGGAGGGGCAGAGGGAGAGAAGAGAGAGAGAGTCTCGAGAAGACTACACTGAGCAGAGCCCAAAGAGGGGCTCTTTCTTACAAACCTGAGATCATGACCTGAGCAGAAATCAAGAGTTGGATGCAGCCTTCTGTTCAGACAAGAATGATCAAGGGCCCTAGCACTATATCGCAATTTGTCAACTGGGAGGAAGCTTGGCATCTATCTTGAGTTGTCAGAAACACATCACCATGCAGGAAAACCTTTTGATGCCCCTCCTCAAAGGTGCTATCTAAGAATTAGCCTTCCCTCTCCATGCCTCCACCCCCAAACTAGAGACAGATATGTGCTCATATTTAGTGCAGGCTGGCAAGGTCTTCTGTGAGTTTGTTTCCATTTCCTGGCACCTAAATGAGGACCAGAAATGCATGTCACTCCTTCTACCCATCTGTCCTCTTTCCTTTCTGAGCACTCTTAATCATTTTTAAAGTCCAATAAATGTAGAAAACAGGCCAACACCCCTAGAGATTACAACCCTGCACTCTGAAAGTAACCATTGGTCATAAAGAGATCATTGTTTGATGGGACAAAAGGCAACAGATTATTAAGGATTTGCACCAGCCTAAGTAGACTTCATTTCTAAGTGGCAAAGTGGCTTGGGCAACATCTTTAGGATTTCTGTTAGGAACTCCTGCACAGCTTTCTTCCTCCTCCTCTCTTATACCTCTGTCACCCCACCCCTATTCCTCCCATAATAAAATGCAGTCCCTTTCTGCCTCTCCCACTGTCAAGGGACCCTTCTCTGAAAGAATAACATTTCCTGGGCTTCCTTCACTGAATTATTCATCTTTGCTGCCTGGGCATGACAAAACTTCTCATTAAAAGCCCTGGGTGGAAGGGACCTGTCTGGCCCCAGCTCCCACAGCTAGCTGGAGACAGAGCCAAGCAGAGGAAGAGGTGCAGTGACAAGGGTGGGAGCCTTCTCGAGAGGGCCTGTGACAGGGAGTCTCTGAGACCCAGGGAGCAGGAGGGTGATGGGACACATGGAGGCTCTTCACTGTAGGGTGACCACTGTGCTGGTCTGCTGTGTCATCCTTCTCAGAAGCTTTGGAGAAACACAGAAGCCTGATTCCACCATGCTTTCCAGCCTTAGAATCTTGCAGTGCTGAGAGTCAAAGAAAATCCAGGCATGGGATTGAAGAGAACTCAGCCTCTGTATTGGCTGTTGTACTCTGCTTGGCTGGGTAAAGTAGGGCAAGTTATCCCTGTTGTACCTAGAGGGATGAGGCCATGTGGGGAAGAGAACCAGAGTGGAGGAGAGGAGACCCAATTTCTGGTTCCAGGTCTGGCATTATCTGGCTGTGTGACCCTGGGCACATGGCTTGACTTCTCTGTGTCTGAGTCTTCACTTGTACAAAGGAGGAAGTATATACAGTGTAGTGATTCAGGGAGTGGGCTCCGGAGCCAGACTACCCCGGTTCACCCCAAGTCAGCCTCTCCAGAGGTACATGACCATGAAAACCTGTGTAGCCCCACAAAGCCTCAGTCTCCTCATCCGCAAACTAGGGACAACAATAGTGCCTGCCTTCAAAGATTGCTGAAATGCATGTACAGCAGACAGCACACATCCTTAAGAAACACCCAGTAAACGGTAGCTATGTGTCTCTCAGCAGAGATCCTCATTCTCCAGAGTCTGATCTGTTGAATGGTGACCTTTCAGGTCTTTCATTTGTCCCTGTGTTCAAGTCACTGGGGCTGGCTTTTCATTCTGGTGATGAGAAGATGTGGTTTGCAGATTACCTGAGCCACCCCTTCAGAAAATATGCAGATTGACACAAATTGCATGTGATTGCATACAAACTCACATGTGAACCTCCTCATTTTCCAGGTGTCCTTGGAAATCCTGCTGTGGAGAACCATGCTCTCGGGCTTCACAGACACATGCCCATGACTCTACATATGGCAGGGTAAGGGCTGTGGGGAAGGAAAAATAATTTCCCTCTACCCTTCTAGGTTCCTGGCTGAGAACTGCCCCCCACCCCCAATAGAAGACAGATTGTTGGGTCGGTGGCTCCAGGAATGCAGGAGGAGCAATAGAAATGACCGCTGGGCCGCCATCTTCCAGCCCCCTCCCCCCCTTCCTTAACCCTTGACTCTCCTGCCAAAAGGATGTATGCCCAGGTCACGTCTCCATAGGTAACCCGATACCTATGCAGGAAACAGGAGCATCAGGACTCCCCCACCCTCCGAACACCAAATACCTTACCATGTATGGATGTGAACCCATGCCCTGCCTTAGCCCGATAAAAGAGTCCCCTAACCCACTCCCGGTGCGACTTCCCCGACTCTCCTCTCCGGAGTCCAGGAACCTCGCCTGACAGTGCCGACCTCCTCCCGGCCCGACTTTCCTGGCTCCCCTTCTCCTGAGCCCTGAAACTTCGCTGGAGAGTGCCTTTAATAAATCTTGCCTTGCGTCTACCTCGCCTGGTGCTGTGTTTACCTCGCCTGTAAAACCTTACACAGATAACCAAGAGAAAACTAAACAGACACTTAAAAACATGTATACTTCCTGCATACGTAGGACAGACCGAGGAAAATTGAGTCACTCCCCAAAATGGTCCAAGCCACCACCTTAAAAATACCATCTTCAGCTGAAGATGGAGGAAGATGCTGTTTGGGGGGAGGGGAGTCAGTTATGGTAGGTTACCAGGCAAAGCACAGTCAACAAGGGTATGGTTGTTACGCAGATGGAGGTTGTTGTCTTCCCCATGGATAAGAGTTTCTAGAGATTTAGTCATCCTTCTCTTCCTGGTACAGAGAGGGAGACACCCCTACAAATGGAGATTTCCCTTGTAATGTAAATATCTCTTACAAAAGGGTAACTGGTACTCAGTTTCAGAGCTTCTCCTGTCTGCTCTTTCTTAAAAGGAACCAGCTAAGATAATCCTCATGCCAAAGGGACATGTTTTGGGGTGGCAAATTCTCCTCCTCTTCAATGCCCACCCTCAGGGAACTAGAGGCTGGGTAGGCCAGGCATAAGGACAACAAGTCCCAGGGCCTGTCCTCCCCGGGCCTCCAGGTACCCAGCCAAGCAGCTGGAAATGTGGCACTCCCCCTGGCTTCTTGCCCCAAACCTGGCTGCCTTGGCTTCTCTGTTTGCTTTCCATTGGCAGAGTGACCTAGGATTCTGCTAAGAGACTGAAACCTAGAGCAAGGGGCCCAGGCCCTGCTTTGTCACCTTTCAACCCCATTAATGGTGTTGCGAGCAGTTCTGCCAACAGAGCATCTAGGCCTGGCCCCAGAGAGGATGGCCACTCAGCAGTGTTCTCCAGGCTGGGGCTGTCACCAGTGCCTCCCCATCCATACCTTCATTTATTCATTCATTCATGCATTCAACTCCAAAATATGTAGCTGTCACTTATCCTGTGCCTGGCCCTGCCTTAGGTGTTGTGGGTACTCAGCAATGAGGAAAAATAAGCAGGGGCCTGGACTTCATGGGGCTTACAGTCTAGTGAGGGGGGCAGGGAGGGCTTATGAAGAACCACACACATGGATGTGAGATTACAACTTGTAATCAACAGAAGAAAATAAAGAGCAGGATGTTGTACATGCCTATACGATCCAGTAGTAGGCCAGGAAAGGACTCCAAGGAAGGTGGTGTGTAGGTCTGACCCTGAGAGAGAGAAGGCACCGGCAGGCAAAGAGAGCGAGGGAGATGGGTGCAGGAGGGCGGAGGTGTGCCCCTGCCCCAGGCCCGGGCCCGGGCCATTTCCAAACCCTTTGCCTTGGAGGAGTCTGGCTCTCTGAGGTCTAAATGCTTGCTAGCTTTCACTTGTCAAACAGACTCTCTGACTACTGCCATTGAATCTTCTCAACACCAACTCTCAGACCACGTGCATCAGAGCTGGCCAGAAAAATTCAGTAAAATGTAGATGCCTGGGCCGCACCACCCCACCAGAGACCTGGATTTAATGGGTTGGGTTGGAGCCCGAGGATTTGCATTTTTTAAGAAGATTTTATTTATTTATTTTACATAGACAGAGAGATCACAAGTAGGCAGAGAGGCAGGCAGAGAGAGAGAAAGGAGGAAGCAGGCTCCCTGCGGAGCAGAGAGCCCAATGTAGGACTCGATCCCAGGACCCTGAGATCATTATGTGAGCCAAAGGCAGAGGCTTAACCCACTGAGCCACCCAGGCGTCCCTGATAATTTGTATTTTTAACAAGTTTTCCAGGTCGTTTTGATGTTTCTGGAACTTGAAAAATCTCTTTACGTTCTATTGAAGTTTAAGAATATAGGTGAGGTTCAGTGGGGTGAGGTCCAGAGCTGATGACCAAGAAAGAATTCTGAGACATCTTTGGTGCAAAATGGTGGTTTATTAAAGCATGGGGACAGGACCTGTGGGCAGGAGGAGCTGTTGCCCCAGGGTTGTGAGGGGTGACATGTTATGTACCATGGGGGTGGGGGAAGGAAAAGGGAGGTTTCAATAGAACTTTAATATGCTAAAGAGGACCTACAAGATACCAGACGCCCTGAGCCCTTGTCATTGTCAAGGTCATTTTTCCCTCTAGCAAGGTATTAACATTAAGATAGTTTGGAGATTCCTAGAGAATGTCACATATGTCCCACCCAGGACAGGGGATGGGGGAAGGTTGGAGGGTGTCAGCTTTCGCTTTGTCCTCAGCCAGCCTTCTGTTCCTTCATCACTATAGCATGGGGAAGATGGTTTGGTGGCAAAAAAACAAGCTATTAAGTTATTGCCCATATTAGGAGACAGGATTAAATAGTAACTATCTCTCAAGAGCCTTCTGTGGTCCCTGCATGTGATTGTTTAATGTCAGACTCTGAGAAATGTGGGTTCCCTTCTTCTTTGACTTTCTGAATGGTTCTTTTCTTAGGGTTACCAACTATTCCAGTTTGTTTGAGATTCTCCTCATTGTGTAAGTGAAACTTCCATGTCCCAGGAAACCCTTCAGTGTTGGCAAACCAGGATGATTGGTCACTTCAGTTTCTTAGAGAAATACACACCAAGATTTACCTTGAAAATGGAGGAGTCACTACAAGTGCCCCTTTATCTTTCTGGCCAAAGTGCTCCTTACCTGCTAAACTTGCCTTCTCATCTATTTAGAAAATGCTACACGGAGTGCTTCTCCCTGCAGCTTGCCAGCATGTGCCCTCCCTCCTTTTTTTTTTCTTTTCTTTTTTTTTAAAGAATTTATTTATTTATTTGACAGACAGAGATCACAAGTAGGCAGAGAGGCAGGCAGAGAGAGAGGAAGGGAAGCAGGCTCCCCGCCAAGCAGAGAGCCCGATGGGGTCTCGATCCCAGGACCCTGGGATCTTGATCTGAGCCAAAGGAAGAGGCTTTAACCCACTGAGCCACCCAGGCATGCCCCCTCTCTCCTTTTTCTTTCTGGACAGGTATCATATCAAGAAGGAACCATGACAACAAGACAGCAGGTCCCACAGCATGAGCAAGGTGCTAGAAATGGAAACACCAAGTCTTCCCTGAGGGCTAAGCCCTGGACCTAGAAACCAGAGCTGAAAAGAAGTATCAGCTGCCAGACTCATGGGGTAATAGAAAAGAAGACACATAGCATCACCATGGCAACCAGCCTCCAAAGGCCCTCAGCAACTGTTCCTTTCTACACAAGATTTCCCCAAACAAGGATATTTCTTACATTCTTGTTTTTCTTTTCATTAAAGATGTTAATTTTATTTCCCCTCATTTGTGCTTAATGTTCCAGTAGCAATTTAGCCTCTCCTCACTCTCCATTCCCTCCCTCTCTCTACCAAACCTTTTCTTCTCCTGTCTCCCCAACTCTCCTTTCCCATCTATCTCCTTTGTTGAGTCTGCCTGTCCCCACAACTTCCTGCCCCCTTCCTCTTGAGCAATTTTTCTATCTCTTCTCCAGAGCTAATCCCTCATCAGGATGTTTCATCAGCTGCAGTTCTAACAACTTAACAAGTTTGGTCTTTGCTCTCTGGGTGAGCATTATATGGTACTCCCTCCAAAGCCCACATTTTCTGTTCTGGTATCCCCAAGCTGGTAGTGGGGCACAGAGCAGTAAAACCACTTCAGCCCAAAAAGCAGATGAAGGGGAAAAGGGCTCCAGGGTTGAGAACAATCAAAGTTTATCACATGCTGACTGTACCAGGTTCTATTATCACATTTAATCTTCATGACAACCCTGATGGCACAGGTCTTACTTATTATCTCACTTAGCAGATGAAGAAGCTTAGGCTTAGACTTGTTAAGTCTCTTATAAGAGGTTACGCAACTAGTAAATGGTAGAGCAAGAATTTACACCCAGGTAGCCTAGCAGGAAAGCCTGCTCCTTTCATGACTATTTTCAGAAAAGGTTTAGAGAGGGAAGTTCCCATCCTGACTCATTGAATGGGAATGAGGTCCAGGCAAACCCTTTAATCAGCATTTTTAGAAGGGTCTGGTCAAAAAAAATGTTCTAGACAACAAACACATGTCTTTCTGCTTAAGTGTATGGGAGCATTGGAGCAGAAAAAGGAGCAAGAAGGTTGAAAAGCCATCACTGTGAACCTCTTCTCTCTTCAGACATTCAGTTTGTGTATTTACTTTCTTTATTCATCCAACACATGTTCAGCAAGTATTTCCCATGAGTCAGGCTCTGCTCTTCCTATCCATAGGCACCTTGTTGTTGTGGAAAGACTTTTGGGTACTAGAAGCCCTTTTAATGAGGCCTAGCTGTCCACTTGCCATGTCTGAACTTGTTTCTAGGGATAAAAATACTTGTAAACGGATGAAAATCATAGCTCTGGAAGTACCTGACATGGTGCCTGACATAAAAGGGGCCATCTTTGTAGAGGCAGAATCACTGCTACATGGGAAAGTTCCACCTGAAACAAAGGGATTGGTGCTGCATGCTTCCAGAGATGTAATGGATCTGGGAGTTCCGGGCCCTATAACAACTCAATCAGGAGTGGGCTTTCTCAAAGCAAGAGAGGGAGTGGGCTTTCATGGCTTGTACCAACTCGCCTGTTGTAGCATGCACCTTCCTCTTTCTAAATTGCTTACTTCTTGTGGTTGAAGAGGCCCGCCAACTGTAGAACACAACATTTGGTCCTGACACCAATCTTCTATGCTGATGAGGTCTCTAGATAACAAAAGACAGTGCTGAGACAACATAATTTTTTATCATCATTATTATAATGGTATGATGTGCTCAGCGTTGCAAGGGAAGTTGGCCTCATAGAACAGGGTTTAAAGAAATTGAGTAAAGGATGCCTGGGTGGCTCAGTTGTTTAAGCATCTGCCTTCAGCTCAGGTCATGATCCCAGGGTCCTGGGATTGAGTCCTGCATTGGGCTCCCTGCTCAATAGGGAGTCTGCTTCTCCCTCTACCCCATCCCCCTACTCATGCCCTCTCTCTCTCTCTCACACACACACACACACCCTCTCTCTCTCTCTCTCTCTCAAATAAATAAATAAAATCTTTAAAAAAGGAAATATATATTTAAAAAAAAGAAATTTAAAAAAAAGAAATTGAGTAAAAGGGAGGTGGATAGCAAGATATTCTAAGAAAATCCATTCATTTCTGTTTCTCTTTCTTGTTCTCTCTTCATTTCTCCTCTTCTCTCATTTTTTTCCTCAGCTCTTTTTTTAGGGGGTGGGGAGGAGAATGAGTTACTGAGTAAACCATACAGGAAGCAATTTGTGTGTGCATAATTTAGCTGACTTGTGGGTTAATATAAAAGGACTCCCTTGGCCTTACTGCTGAACCTTAACTGCAGAGTAGCAACTCAGGAAATCCAGATCACCCTGGCCTGTGCTTTGCTGGGAAGAATTCATGGCTACCAGGTGCAGCGCAAAATGAATGTGTGTACATGCATGCCACATGGAGAGAGGCATAGGGAAAATGTCACAAAGCACAATATGGAGGACTGGTTTGAGCTTTTGGTAGAAGGAAGTAATTTTATGGGGAGCAGGTGCCTTGGGAACTAAAGGTTCTGAGATCTACTCTCAGCTCTGCTCCAAATAACTAGAGCTCCATGAGCCTATCATCTCACTCTTTCTGTCCTTTCTTTGGTTTTCAAAAAGAGGGGACTAGATTTGATCTCTAACATCCTAGCCATTTTTTTCTTTTAAGAGAGAGAGAGAGTGAGCGCATGGGTGTCGGGGTGAGGTGGAGGGGCAAAGGGAGAAGGAGTGACAGAATCCCAAGCAGTCTCCATGCCCAGTGCTGAGCCCCTGTGGGGATTGATCTCACGACCCCAAGATCATGACCAAAACCAAAATTAAGGCTCAGATGCTCAACTGACTGAGCCACCCAGATGCCCCTCTCCTAGCTACTTCTAACATTCAATGACTTGATGGTTGTGTATGAAATTTTGAGAAAAATTCTAGCCCTTCTTCATTTGCCCCATGCAAGTCTCTCCTGTTGAATTTTAGTCTCCCTTCCCCATTTCTCACATTAATATGTTTCAAGCACCAAATGGAAGCCACAAGGGACTTCTAAATCACCTGAGAAGGCAGTCAAGGTTTCTATCATCTCTATTAATGGCAGGTTGGGCCAAGCTTCTGCATGAAAACATTAGAAGGAACTTGGATGTCAACTTCATTTTCCTTCTACTCAATTCAGGCACAGAGCAGGGTTGAAGAGGATAGGTGGTAGGGGGCTGGAGTCCGTGGAGCAGAACAGAGAAGAATCAAGCCATTTGGGGGAAAAATAGCTGCTGTATTAATTTCATCCATGATTCTTCTGGTGGCTGAAAAGATTCCCTTACCACTTGGAGACCATGTCATCAATTACTACAGCAATGTTTGATTTGGGAGGAAGTACTGATTGTGAATTCATTGTCCACTGTCCCTTAGTGTATTAAGGATCCAATTTGTTCTCACTTGACTAGAGCAGCCAGTTGGGGTATAGACCTGTCTGGCTTTGTCTCCTGGCTTAGTGGCAAATTTGTTTGACCTTTGAGAAAAGGAACTTATTCCATGGCCAATGTCTGTGAAAGGCAGGCTGGAAAAAGTGCAGTATCTTCCTACAAAAGGCTCCAGAGTATTCTTTGATTCCTAGAAAGACACTTGTCCTTTTTCCACTCTCTATTCCCTTCCAGAGACCAGGGGGAACTGTATAGCAGAATTGAGTCCTATGATAAAGTAATCACTGTATTTCTTATCCCCCCTTCCTCAGATGAAGAGACCTACCCTGATCCTCACTGGGTATTAGTAGACTTCAGTTCATCTCTGGAAGAAGACACTACGAACGTGCAGGTAAGTAGAGGTTTGAGTAGGTGCAGAGCACAGAAGAAGCCAGAGACTGAATACGTGAGATAGGCATCCAAACATTTCCTGGCTACCAACTACAAAAAGAATCCCACTGTTACCGATGCTTCAGTCTGTCTTATTGGTTGGCTTTTTACCAACTTGTAAACATAATATAGTTATGTTGGGAAAGTAGAGGCAGAATGAGAGTATGGGTGCAGGATGTCAGGGAGAGAAGACAAAGATGAACAGTAATGTGGGTCTTCATTTTCCCGTCTGTAAAATTGATCTAGGAGAGATCAATAATAGCAGATCAGATTGAAACTAACAGTTAAAGACACTGCAATGTACCTAATTATAGTTATGAATCTCACCAACTTGTATCAAAGCATCTTTTCTACCTCTGACAAGTTGGAAGCACTTGAATGCTAGAAACCTCTCCCACAACCATGAGAAATTTTTTTCCAGTCTCCATGGGAACAAAAGAACCCTCTCATAGTAAGGAGATGAAGAGGACCCTTTGATGCCATTAAAATTTATGGCGGTCTCTGTTATATCCTAGGGTTTAGTCAACACAATTAAGTTGAGCTAAGACTCCCCACGCACAGGGTTTTATTCTATTTTATTTTCTTTTTAGCAGCACTGTTAACAGCTTCTCCAGGATATGGTCTCTGGTCTGAGGCGTATCTCTTTAGTTTAGTTTTCTCCAGGAATCTTCTGACTGCTGCAGGTTACTCCTTGATCTTGGATGGAATCTCCTTCAAACTTTCTGCCAGGATCTGAGACATGAAAAAAAAAAAGAGCCTCTTCAAATTCTCTCCCTCTAGTAGCTCAACATAAGCTGAGTTCCCCTGCCCATGCTTCCGGTTTCCTCCTGGATGCTTCTCTAAAGCACAAAAATGTTCATCCTTATTCAGTGAACCTTCTAAATGGTTCTCTTCTACTCCATTCTACCATTTCATAGACCTGGTTCTGAACATGGAAAATAATTTGGTCTCTCAAGTGCTTTTGCTTAAGGTGATGCAACTGAGCTGACTTCCCTGGCTCTGAGCCACAGTTTGCCTGAAAATGTCAAGACCTCAGCATCCTATTTGTCTTTCCTGAAACTGGACCATAATTGAGGCTTGTTGTACTGGGTTCACAGTTATGAAACAGCACCTGCCTTTGACTCAGCAGTGGGCATACCGCTGTGGAAAGTGAGGGGATTATAGAACACGTGGGATGTAATGCATGGTAGAAAGGCAATGTGGAGGTTACAGAAAGAAACTGACAACGGGCAGGAAAGAGAAGTCAGAGTTCTCAAAACACTGTTCTCGCAGTGTTGGACAATGATGTTGCTGACAGTGCAGGAGTGGGTGGCAGCAAAAACTGGTGTATGTGACCTGCTGAGGTTTAGAGTAGAATTTTGTCTGATTAGCATCTCTGGTGACTCTTTGGGAATGACTGTCATTGAATAGAATCTGTCGCTTTGGGCCATATGCAGCATAAATTTTGCAAAATGAATTAACCCATCTTGTACAAAGACACATAGTTCAATTTGGCACCTTACCTAGGGTTTCCAATTATTCTGCATAAGTGACTGTGGCTAAAGGGGCTTCATTAGTACAGTACATGTAGAAGCCAAGGCCACAAACCAAAGAAACAAGATCCACCTGCACTCAGGATGAAAAGGACTACTTATCACACCCTGACTTCATCATACACCACAGTCACACTCTTGGATATTAATTGCTGGTTGCAATGGCATCGTCTTCAGGTTATCAAGAAGAGCTCTTGTAAATGTGTGCTCGTCTGCATGCACACATGTGCATATATTCAGATAGAAGTGCAAGATTAAGCTAGTGTGTTTTTCTAATGTTAAATTTCTAAGTCTTGCCATATAAAATTTGCTGCTTTAACCGTAACTATATGATTGGTAACATTAAGGCAAATTCAGCTTTTTGCCTAATTCTGTGTAGTCACCAACCAAGCTTTTCCTTACTTCAGTGTCCAATGTCCCATTGCGGTAGACATCGAAATTATTCATGGTAAAATCAAAAAGGAAAGACAAAGAAAAGACAGGAAGATGGACACAAAAGCAGACTGAAAGAAAGAAAGGAAAGACAAAGACAGAAGACAGGTGGGGAGGAGAGAGAAAATCCTAAATAATTGGAGGTTACTTAGAGAAGCATCACAGCAAGAGTCATAAGTGTGCTGTCCCCTAACTCTTCTAGCAAGGTGTGTACTTATTAGTAGTCACAGACAAATACGTATGTACTACCAGAGATACTCATGGGACTTGGACATGTATATTCTGTTTTGGGTTGGATTATTGGAGGATAAGCTTCTTGGCGGGGGCGGGGGGGGTTGGGGGTATCTGGCAAGTGATGACCTGTCTGATGTTACTAGCAGACTGATTCTGGGATGGATGGAAGTGAAAGTCATTCCTGTAGTCTCTCTTTTTCCCAGGACATGGAATAAATGCCCAACTCAAATGCTGTAAGAGATACTCAGGCCCTGAGGCACTGCTGATGACCCACGCAGAACCTTCTTTGGGAAGGAATTATATTAGTATCCCACTGGAACGTAAACTGCATAAGGGCATGGACTTCATCTGCTTTGTTCACTGCTATATGTCCACCACCTAGAACATCTGGCATATGATTTGCACTCAATAAATATTTGTTGAGCACATGTGTGAATTGGTGGGAAAGTGACCCATTCCAAACAGTAAATATTTATTCATCTTTCCAAGTTCTGTTCCTTTTAGGTTATGTAAGGGCTTCACACCTTACAGGGCATGGATGATCACAATTTCCAAATGAGTGAAATAAGATATTTATGAGCTTGATCACAAGCAAAAAACAATTCACTTTCAAGGCTAGAGGCACGACATGGTCTTACTGTCTCTAAAAAAGAATGTTTCAGAGTTATGAGAGCCAGGAGAGAAGGAGAGTCAATGTAAACTCTGTGGGAAACCTTAATGAAAATCTCCTGCATGCCAAGTGAATTGCTCTCAAGTGGCTGATTGGATGAGGAATGATTCTGAGGGTCCAGCGGGGGATAAATGATGGATACCTGTGCGCTATCCAATGCACCTCCCTTGGCTGGAGCCCACATCTCTGTTGTCCCCTGAAGACAAAACAGAAAGCCTAACAGCAGAGGTGGTACCATTCCTCACTGGTGCTATCCTGGTGTTAATACCTAGTTTTTCTTTGAGGACTGGGAGGAGCTCAGTAAATATCTCTACAGGCTCCCCCCAAGTTTAGATACCTTGGGCTCTGTCTATAAAACCCATGCCTGATATATTCCATAAAAAGAAGAAAGGCTTATCTTTGAAACATCAGACTTAAAACTGTCACTCTCCAAAAGCCTTAGGAGAGCACAGAACACGTCTAACACAACTGCCATTTTGTTCTTCCTTCTTCCAGCTGAGTTGATGACTGTGAAGCTCCCAGTGCCGCTAATTCCCACACACGTTATGCATGTCTCCTTGAGTCGGAGGGCAAAGGGGCTTCCCACCTCTGCCCACAGTGCTCCTTTAGCACCAGAAATTGAGCCTCCACTTTCGAGTAAACTGTCACATAGTTGGAGGTTGAAAATGACCCTGAAAAGAAAAACTCACACACAGCAAAAAGATGCAGCCTTGCACCATGGAGAGCCAACTGAAACACCCTGGGCGTTGTCAGCAGATTTTTTAAAAGGCATTTGTCTTTTATTTCACCCCCCTCACCACCACCACCACCACCACCACCACCAAAAAAACTTCTTATCTCAATGCTTCTGAGAAGTACCTAATGCTCTGTGTATTTCATCAGACTGGGGACAGATCTTGCCTTTTGAAGTACCCCTCAAACCAGTTTCTACTTCAATAAGTGGGATAGGCAATATAAGGGGGTTGGGTGTAGGAAGGTATGCCAAATGATTCTCCAAACTTGTCTCCAAAAGTAAGCCCTAGAAATCACTAAACTAACCAAATAATACCCAACCCAACAGATATGCTCCCCTCAGACTGAGGTTTCAGGAAGCCTGCTTCTCAGGAGGGCACAATGGCAATTTTCCTTGCATAGGGCTGAAATGTGACAGACTCTTTCCTGGAATGAAACATTTATGAAAATGTGCTTAATCCATTTTTAGCAGCCCAGTAGTTTTTTCATGATGGAATATTTTTCATCCTGAAAAACATTTTACCTACCATAGCTTCTACACGACCTCAACATCACAATACAGCCAGTTCTCTGGGCTGATGTGACAGTCAGTTGCAAAACAGAAAAAGGGTATGAACATTTTGGAATGTGGAGAATCATATCCATCATAGGTTGATGATAAGAAGAGAAAAGAGTTATGGGGCAAGGCTGAACACAACTTTGTACCCTTCTCAGGTCAGAAAATGCTAAAGTCATCTTCAGAGAGTGTGGCTTCCTGTTAGCACAGGAACTCTTGAATGGGCATCTCCCCTGCCTCTTGTCAATTCCTAGGAGAAATTACCCAATTCTTTGCCACCTCTCCTTCCCTTCTTCTCCCAAAAAGTTGGTTTTCAGAACCCTAGGAAAGCCATACCCCTTCATCATGCCAGCCACACATTTGGTCATCCCTGCAGCCTCTCCTAAGAAAGGATCTTTCCCCCAGCAAGCTGACCCTGTTATGCTTTCACCACTCAGGGATCCCATGGTGCACACAAGAAGCAAAACTGAGACAATGCACCAGTCCCCCAGGGGCCTATGATTTCCATTAGCCAAAAATTTCAGATGACTGAGTATGAGGCCACAGGCCTAAGGGGCAAGGGAATAAAAGCAGCTTCCTCCTTTCTCTTTATTACCATTATCTCATGCTGGCCCTCTCTCTGAGTGTCAAACTCGTCATTCTAGCTTGACAAAGATGCAGAGGCACTGGGCTCGGGAAAGCATTTCTGAGTGCCCAGGATGCATCTTATAAGAAACATACACTAATTACCTATAATGTGCCATGCTCTAGGCTGGGACCCAGGAAGTTGATGGATAATATGTCTCTGCCCTCAGGGAGCTCATGATCTGGCAGCGGAAAGAGGTAAGTAAGCAGGTAGCTAAATGTGATGGGTGCTGTGAAGGGGGAAGACCAGGGTCCTGTGGGAACACACTGGAAGGTCTCTTAACCCAGACTTGAGTGCGGGTGAGGGTACTTCAAGAAGTCTTTCTTGAGAAAGTGAAAATAAAGCTTAGTTTACAAGAACAGGTAAGAGTGGCAGAAAAAGTATTTCGGTAGAGGGAACATGTGAAACTACCCAGAAGCTGGAGAGAAAGGTGACTCTAGACACATCAGTGGGACAAGCAGAGTGACCAGATCATGCAGCACCTTGAACTTCAGCTTGAGAACAAGAGGGAACCATTGAGGCAGGGGAAATGACATGATGAGGTTTGGTACAAGGTGTGAATTATGCAGAGGAGACAAGTGCCTCCCCACACCCCGACCTGCCCTTAGTTTCCTAATCAGGAGCTTCACCAGGAAAGGTTCTATAAAGCTTACTTCTGGCCTTCAGCCTGTGAGTGGGCATTGTGATGCTTACCAGAAACAAGGATGGAGGGTGAACAGGCAAAGGGACTGCTAAAAATGCTAAAAACTTTCCTAAAAATTTTTAGGAAAATTAGTACTTTGGGGTTTTTGTATTTACTGGCCATATAAACGTTAGTTGAGGCTTGTAATGTCTTTAGTCCCAATTCCAAAAGCCCAAAGTCCCCCATCAACCTTTCACTGTGTATTGTTTAAAATGATCTTTCTCTGTCATTTGTGATTTAAAAATCCTTCCTCTGAAATAATGCAGCCCAAAGGAGAGGCAGTGCAAGTTGTTACATTGTCATCATTACTCCCTCCAACAACCCAATGGGCCCCCCTAGATCTTGAAACCCCGCAAAAACCCCATCTGGTGATGCTGAGGGGGTGGGGCTGCCATCAGCTCTAGAACTGACACCGTAAAGAAGCACTTTCCCTTCCCCTGTACACACTCAGAACTCAGCAGAGCTGATGTGAGGGTTTCTGTCAAAGAAGAAATGAAACCCCTTGGCTTCTCAGTGTTGAAATTTAGAAGAGAGTGAGAGAATAGAGATAACAGGGAGGTTGAGAGAGAAACCGGAGATGGAGAGAAAGTGAGGGCCAAAGAAGAGGGGGAGACAGACTCTGAAAGTGAGACCCAGAGAAGAAACAAGGAGGGACATGGACATGGAGAGGAGAGATGGATAAAAGCATCAGGGAGATGGGGGAAGAGAGTGGAGGAAAAGAGAGAGGGAGAGGCACTGGGGGAAGTCCCAGAGCAGCTGAGCTGCTGCCTGGGCAAGTCTGGGGAAGGGTCTACCAAAAGACATGTGGCAGCTAAAGCACCCGGGTTCTATTAGCACATAGGCAGAGGCCAGGGAGGAGAGGGAGAGAGACTCACCCTCCAGGCCTCTCTCAACCATCCAGGGATAGATGACCAGGTCTTCGCTCTTGGCCCCCTCAACTCCTCTGAAGCTTACAAAGCTTGCTGTGTGCCAGGCCTGATGTGACCCTGCCAGGGACACCTATCCCTTCCCATAGCCAAGCTGGGCTGGAGGAAGGGTATCAGGGAAAGGAGGTCTCCAAGAACTATGGAGGGCTGTCCAAGCTGACCAGAGACAACCTGAAGGAGGAAAGCAGGAAGGGAAAGGGATGGGCAACTACAAGGCTGAAGGAGATGGAGCAGGTAGAAAGACAGATGGACAGACTGACAGATAGGCAGACCCCCATATGAAGGAGATTCCAAAGTTCCTCTATATCATCCATGCCCTGTGCCTCCATCCAGAGGGTTGAGGAAAACCCGCCCCTGTCCTCCGCCTCCTTCTGGCCTCCTCTCAAACCTGAAGCTGTCAGACTGAGAAAACCTAGTGACTCTGCCTAAATCCTCTCAGGTCTTTTTCCCCCTTATAAAAATCATTAGGACATTAGAACATTAGGGAAAAAAATGTTCCAGCTTAGCTCCAGGCTAAAAGGGATGCTGCTGGGGAGCTGGGAGCAGTGCAGCCTGCATGCACTCCTCCAGCTGGAGAGTTAGAAGATGGACAGCACACCTCCAGCCCTCTCCCTGCAGCAAAGGCAGCCCAAGCTCCTCCCCGCACATGGACCCGACCTGCTCTGAACCCCATTCCACTGCCAGAGACTGTGCCTTTAAATTGCTGCTTTCGGAGGGTGCATCCAGGGGAAGGTGAGAGGGAGGGAAACATCTTCCTCCCATTCTCCTTCCTTCCTCCCCTCCAAGACTCTCCAGGGTTTGGAGATTGCTGCCCAAAGAGAATCTCCTTCAGCTCCCTGGCAGACGGGGTAAGGGCCTCCGGAACCCCAGGCGAGTCAGAGCAGGAGCCGGTAGGGTTATCTGTGTCAGGATCATTTCCAGGGGAATAGTTCTGGCCCCTGACTGGTAACGGCAGGGCAGAGAGAAGAGAGCAGAAGAGGAGAGAGAGCGCACAACTCCTAGCCCAATGGGCTCTTTGTGAGCAGACCAAGTTGGAGGAAGGCTCTATCTGTACTTTCTGCAGCATTCCTCCTGCTGGGATATCCCTCTCACCTTGGCAGCCAGGCTGACAAAGGGCTCCAGGGTCCCTGCAGAATGACAACTCTTGTTCCTGCAACCCTCTCCTTACTTCTCCTCTGGACCCTGCCAGGGCAGGTCCTCCTCAGGTGAGCTGAGTCGGGGTGAGAAGGAGGTGCATGCAAACACTGGCCTGGGGCAGCAGGGGCATCTGGCACAGTTTCCTCTATGTTTACAAAAAGCCCACAATCCAGAGGGCTCCAGAGAAGGACACACCCTCTCCTAACCAGGACCCAGGAGCCTTTCACGAGGAATGCCAAAGCCCCAGAGCTGGTGGGAAGCCTTCTGCATGGGTGAGAGTTTCCTGGGCCTGGGTAGGGGTAAGGTAGCTGAGCCCCAGAACAGAGGCCATTTGTCTTGCCTTCTTTGCCTATCTCCTACCATCATGGCCACACACTGCTCAGATTCCTAAAAATGACACCAACCAAAGAGGCTTCAGGTAGAAAGGGTTTGCCTTAAACCATATCAGGAGGAAGCTGGGCTGAGCAAACCTTGGCCCTCTGCTGTCACCCAGCCAGTGCACACATGGCTGCTTCCTGTCCCGAAGGGGCACTCAGTGCAGTCATTTCCTGGGTTTATGATAGCAAGACATGCTTTGGACTCCCTGTAAATGTTCCCCTCCTTGTCCCCATTTTCTCATGAGACCAGGAGCCAGTCAAGATGGACCAGGTGAGTTGAGTAGGAAAGATGACTGTGGCTTAGGCTGACCTGGTCCTAAGAAGAGTGGAGGGGCCAAGTACCACTGCAACAGACCTCTTCCTCCTCTTACTTCAAGGAGCACACTGAGACAGCTTGATTCTGAGGCGCCTCCTGCCTCACTGCTTGCAGACACATTGGCTGGGAGGAAGGCAGGGATCCAATATGTGTGAGGTGGCAAACTTCCTAAGAGCGAAAAGTAGCTCAAAGTAGAATGGCAGCTCAGCTGCAGTTGGTAGGAGGATGCAGGCAGAAGGGGGAATGCAGGGGGCGCTCATTGGCCCTCCTGGAGGGGAGACTGCCTCAAGACCCAAGCTTTGGTGGCAGCATTCCTACTTGAGCAAATACAGCAAGGCAGGATCTTAGGAAGTCTTGAGTTCGAATACTTCATTGTGCATATGGAAACTGATTCTTAGAGATGCGGAGTGACCTGTCCAAGGTCACTCAAGCACCCAGTATCAGAATCAGTGTTCTCCCCTACCCCACCCCAGGGCCTTGCCTGAGCCAGACTTTTCAGCTCCAGAGCCTCCTATGTCCTGCTAGTACTGGGGACTTTCCAGGAATGAAAGGGAGGAAAAAGTGGCTGTACACGGACTCTGCTTTCAGGACCATAGACAAGGCAGCCCCAGAAAAGAATTCTGTGACAGAAGTTGGGGACCAAGACAGCTGAGCCCACAGCCTGTCACAGGGTCCTGGGGCTGGGACTACCGGGAGAGGTGACCTTAGCATGGGGCTGAAGACAGTGGCAAGGGTCTGGCTGCTCTATGTACAGGGCCATGTGTCCTCCCAGCAGGCAGGTGGCAGGCAGCCAGGAGCAGCACCTGGCCAGCAAGGACACCCTGTGGTGAAGCCACAGACTTCTGCTGCACTAGCACCACTGCCACCCGCCTTGGATTTTCAGAGCCTGCTTAAGCCACCTGCTCTGCCAGCCCCAATTGGGGCCACAGTGGCCTCTGTTCCCAGTGTAAGGGCTTCCTCCTGTTCAGAGGATTCAAGAAGGCAGAATTCTAGGAGGTCAGGATGTGTCTTCCACTGAACTTCTCCCACTCTGGTTCCTTGGCAGCCTACCCTGGCATTGTAGTAGATGGACTTAGTTCTGAAGTCAAAAGCTCTGGGTTAGAATCTTGGCTTTACCATTTACTAGCCATATGATCACAAATAAGTCACTTTACTTGCTGATCCTCAGTCTCTTCATCTATATAAGGGGAATAATAATAACCCTCATCTGGGAGGACCGATGTGAGAACTAAACGAGGTAAGGTAAGTAAAGTGCATAGCATGGTGCCTTGGTTATTCTTATTATTTAATGGCTCATGGTGCATATGATCTATATGGCCTCAGATGGTACATAGATGTAAACATGTAAACAGGGGGCCATTGGCTCAAAGAGAGCTGGACCCAGAAGGACAGCAGTCACCCTCCCTCCCTGCCCCAGAGTGTGGCTACACTAGTGGCAGTGGGGGAGCTAGCTCTGGTGGCTAGCACAATGGTGGTGGCAGGATGGAGCAGAAGGACCAGACCCAGCGAGGATTTCAGCCTGAGCTCAGCCCTGAGCCCCAACCTGCCCTTCAAGGCTGAGGTTCTAGTCCCTAGTCTAGCTGTTGGCTGGTAAGCAGATAAGCAAGCATGTGGAAGGGGTGTTGCTGCTCTTAGAAAGAAACTTGTCAGGGGAGAAGGGGCCGGCCTCGAGGTTAGGACAAAGCACACTGGTCCCTTACTCAAAATCAAGTTGTTAGGGGGAAAAGATGGAAATTGACCTTCTTGGTGTAGTCATCCTACTTGGAAGTTCTTCTCATGCTCCTAGAGCCCTGCTTATTCACCTATTTTGTTGTCAAAGTGAGTTTACAATCCTGCTGCTGCCCCAACCATGAACTGAGGTCCAGCTCAAAACATAGTTTCCTCTAGTGCAGCCACTCTGGAAAACAGTATGGAGGTTCCTCAAAAAGTTGAAAATAGAGCTACTCTACAATCCAGCAATTGCACTACTGGGAATTTACCCCAAAGATACAAATGTAGTGAACTGAAGGGGCACGTGCAGCCCAATGTTTATAGCAGCAATGTCCACAATAGCCAAACTATGGAAGAAGCCTAGATGTCCACTGACAGATGACTGGGTAAAGAAGAAGTATATATATGTATGTATATATATATATATATATATATATATATATATATATATATACATACACATATACACACACATACACACACACATATACAAACAATGGAATATTATGCAACCATCAAAATGAAATCTTGCCATTTGCAACAATGTGGTTAGAACTAGAGGGTATTATGCTAAATGAAATAAGTCAATCAGAGAAAGACAATTATATGATCTCACTGATATATGGAATTTGAGAAACAAGGCAGAGGATCATAGGGGAAGACAGGAAGTAACAAAACAAGACAAAACCAGAGAGGGAGACAAACCAGAAGAGAATCTTTTTTAAAATTAACATATAATGTATTATTTGCTTCAGGGGTACAGGTCTGTGAATCATCAGTCTTACACAATTCACAGCACTCACCACAGCACATACCCTGCCTAATGTCCATAACCCAACCACCCTATCCCTCCACCCCACACCCCCCAGCAACCCTCAGTTTGTTTCCTGAGATTAAGAGTCTCCTATGGTTTGTCTCCCTCCCTGGTCCCATCTTGTGTCATTTTTTCCCTCCCTAACCTCCACAACCCTCTGCCCTGCCTCTCAAATTCCTCATATCAGAGAGATCATATGATAATTGTCTTTCTCTGATTGACTTATTTCACTTAGCATAATACCCTCTAGTTCCATCCACATCGTTGCAAATGGCAAGATTTTGGGTTTTTTTTAATGGCTGCAAAGTATTCCACTGTGTGTGTGTGTGTGTGTGTGTGTGTGTGTGTGTGTGTGTGGTGTACACACAATATAAGATGTGGTATATATACCACATATTCTTTATCCATTCATCTGTTGATGGACATCTAGGTTCTTTCCATAGTTTGGCTATTCTGGACATTGCTGCTATAAACATTCGGGTGCACATGCACCTTCGGATCACTACGTTTGTATCTTTAGGGTAAATACCCAGTAGTGCAATTCCTGGGTCATAAGGTAGCTCTATTTTCAACTTTTTGAGGAACCTCCATGCTGTTTTCCAGAGTGGTTGCACCAGCTTGCATTCCTACCAACAGTGGAGGAGGGTTCCCCTTTCTCCGCATCCTCACCAGCATGTCATTTCCTGACTTGTTAATTTTAGCCATTCTGACTGGTGTGAGGTGGTATCTCACTGTGGTTTTGACTTGTATTTTCCTGATGCTGAGTGATGTTGAGCACTTTTTCATGTGTCTGTTGGCCATTTGGATGTCTTTTTTGCAGAAATGTCTGTTCATGACTCCAGAAGAGACTCTTAATCTCAGGAAACAAACTGAGGGTTGCTGGAGTGGAGGGGAGTGGGAGGGATGGGATGGCTAGGTGATGGACATTGGGGAAGGTATGTGCTATGGTGAGTGCTGTGAATTGTGTAAGACTGATGAATCACAGACCTGTACCTCTGAAACAAATAATACATTATGTGTTAATATAGCCCACTTCAAGTTCATTTTTATGAATGGTACAAAAATAAAATATAGTTTCCTGCTGGAGCAAACACTGGAAGCCAAACCTCCCTCTCTAGAAGCTGGGTCCCCAGCTCCTGAGCAGTTCAGCATGAAGGCCAAGCAATGGAAACCAACTCTCAGAGATACTGATTGCCCTTGAGTCCTTACCATCCTTGGTTAAATCACAACCCTGCTACAGCCACATTATTTGCAGGGAATTGTAATTCTTCTTTGAGTGCTTTTAAGGCACCTTTAGAAAGAGAATACTGGATGAGGCCTCAGCCCCTTGGGTTTGAGCCCTGATCCTGTCACTCGCCAGCCTTGAGACTGACTAGGTCACTCCTCTTTTGGTTTGTTTATTAGATTCCACATATAAATGAGATCACACAATATTTGTTTGTCTTTGTGTGACTTACTGCACACAGTATAATGCTTTCAATGTCCATGTTGTTGCAAATGGCAGGATTTCCTTCTTTTCATGGCTGAATAGTATTCCATTGTGTGTATGTATGTGTGTATGTATGTATGTGTGTATGTATGTATGTATATATTATATCACATTTTCTTTATCCATTTATCCATTGAAGTACACTTGAATTGTTTCCTTATCTTGGCTATTGTAAATAATGCTGCGATAAGCATGGGGGTGCATATATCTTTTTGAATTAGTGTTTTAATTTTCCTTGGATATATTCCCAGAAGTGGGATTACTGGATTATATGGTTGTTCTAGTTTTAGTTTTTTGAGGAAACTCCATACTATTTTCTAGAGTGGCTGTTCCAATTTATAATCCCACAAGTCACTTTTCTCATCTGTCTTTGCACTCATCACACTGAGAATTGTGACGATAAAAAAGATCTCATATAAGTGAAAGCACATTTTTAGAACTACTGACCTGCAGTGTTGGCTTATGGCTGTTTCTGTTTTCCTTGTTTTGTAAATGGGTACCCAGAGACCCATCTTCTCCTATCTTCCTGCCTGATGGGGAGAACAGCCAGAGGTATGTGGGGACGGGAAAGAAAAGGGTCTGTGATAAATGTAGAATACAACTGGCTTCAGACTTCTTTATCTTACCTGTCCAGAGTGGCCTTGGCAAAAGAGGAAGTCAAATCTGGGACCAAGGGACCTCAGCCCATGTCCCCCTCTGATTTTCTGGACAAGCTTATGGGGCGAACATCTGGATATGATGCTCGAATTCGACCCAATTTTAAAGGTAAGGAGCATTCATCCTACAAAAACCCTTCCTTCCGCCACCCCTTTTGGGAACATACTGCCATCCCAGCCACTATTGCCTACCCCAAGGACAGGAGGCTGGAAGTACTGAGCTGTTTCAGTTCAGAAGGAGCTTCCCCTCCCTATTGCTTATGGGTCTATGCAACTGGCACTGCCTTCTAGCAGTGCCCTGGCCTCAAGTTCAGGGAGGGAGTCCTGGAAACTACTCTCAGCATCCTGGAATGCCCTGCCAATATGGCTGTGTTTTGCCACCCCTAGGCCCACCTGTGAACGTGACTTGCAACATCTTCATCAACAGTTTTGGCTCTGTCACTGAGACTACTATGGTAAGGAGTATCTCTGTTCCCTGCTTCCATTCTAGCTTGAATGGGAGAAGCCCACTAGTTATCGAGCCTTTCCTCCCTCTGCTGTCCTCTCCCTGTTTTGTGGTCATGGCTAAAGCCATGGGATGTCTGAAGTTGGTCACTGGGAGATATCTTTCCCCAGACTGGGTTTCAGTGGCCAAAGGCAAACTAGCCTAAGAAACAGATGGTCAAGCATGGGAGGTAGCTTGGTACAGAGCACAGACTTTGGAATCAGACAGACCTGTGTTCAAATCTTGACTCTACCATCTAATAGCTATGTGACAGGTTATTTAAATATATCATTGTTTCTGTTTCCTCATCTATAAAGTAGGGATCATAACAGCACCCTCCTCACAGTGTTGGCATGAGATTTAAATGAGATAATACATATAAAGTAAGCGCACTTAGCAGAACACCCAGCTCATAGTAAGTGATTAATAAATGTTTTTTCCCTTCCCATCTTTGCTATATCAGCCCAAAGCAGGCTCCTTCTTCAGTGCAAAATGCCCACTGCCCCTGAGATGTACTCCCAGCATTTCCTCCTCAAGGCTCTCCTGCCTATGTAGGCTTGCTGGGCCCCTGGAATAGCATTGCCTCTGATGGGCCCATCTGTGCATCCTCTCAGGACTATCGGGTGAATGTCTTCTTGCGGCAGCAGTGGAATGATCTGCGCCTAGCCTACCAAGAATATCCTGATGACTCTTTGGACCTTGATCCCTCTATGCTGGATTCTATCTGGAAGCCAGACCTATTCTTTGCCAATGAGAAAGGGGCCAGCTTCCATGAGGTGACCACAGACAATAAGTTACTACGCATCTTCAAGAATGGGAATGTGCTCTACAGCATCAGGTACACCTGGTGTACAGCCAGGAGAGTTTGGGTCAAGAGGAGAAAGCCAAATGGAGGATGAGGGGTCGGAAGAGGGTCCCCTGTGCTGTGCCAGGCCCCAGAAAATTGACATCACTTCTTTTCTACTGTCTCTGGCAGGCTGACCCTCATTTTGTCTTGCCCAATGGACCTCAAGAACTTCCCCATGGACATCCAGACATGCACCATGCAGCTGGAGAGCTGTAAGTGTCTATAGAGAGTCTCAGAGCAAGGGCTGGAATACCAGGTAGTTAACCCCATTCCATGATATTCCAAATGAGAAAAAGGCAACCCAGAGTAGGGACTTACTCACACATGGTCAGCTGTTGGCAAGGATGAGACTAGGAGCCAGGACTCACTAACACCCAACCCAGTGTGTTTTTTTATCCTCACACTATTTACTGGTTTGGTTATTCCACAGTACTGGGGAATGGGACGGCACCAGCTTTACATTCAAATGTGCCTGTGTTGGTTATGGGGGGTGGGCATTTGAAGGACACCTCATCTGCCCAAAGATATTCCTCTCACAGTGCCTGAGGTAATTCTACTTTTACTCCCCCTGAGTTAAGACATTCAAGATACCTATAAAAATGCCAGAGTTGGCAGAGGGGGTACTCTTGAACCCTGATTCTGCATGAACGCAGAAAACTTCTGTAGAGAATTTGGAGAAGATGGTTCTAAGTCTAGTACAGCATCCAGGGTGGCAAGGTCAGCCAAGGGCTACTCTGTCACAGGGAAGCCAGCTTATAGGGGCTGCTCTAAATGCAGAACAGTTAATGGACAACAAGACTGGACCATCAGCTATGTGCACTCCTTTGCCATCTCCTGGGTAAGGTGAGACTCTGAGATCAATACACACCAGCTTAATCCTCAGAGAAGAAGTTTTGTCAGGCTGTTTCCAGCATATAATAACAATGATGGGTAGAATGTGTCCTATGTGGCTAGCTCTTTAGAGTTCATAAACCACTTTCATATCCAGGTTCTTATTGCCCCCTCACAACAATCCTGAAAAGTAGGTGGAGCATTTTAGAGGAAAGGAAATGACTTACCCAAAGTCACATAGCTACTTTGAGTCAAGGCCTGACATTGCACATCTGTGAGCCTCAGTGTTTCTTCTCCCATTTCTACTTGACATGTGTGAGTATGGTCACATATATGGGCAGGAGCTTTCACAAACTGCTAAGTATCTGTGAGCAACTTGTCATGTTCAGATGTTAACTCTCAGTCTGCCCCAGTTCAGGGCCCTGGCTAGGAGTCTGTGGTGTGCACATTGTCCCATGCATGACTGACAAGGTATAAACAGCTCTTTCCTCTCTGGGATGAGGTGGCAGAAGCCCTAGATCTGAGGCTGGCTCAGCTCAAGACATGTGGCCAGTACACATGCTTACTCCCGTTGGTTTGAGATATGGCAGGAGGTTCTCAGCTGTGTTCCTTGACATCATTCCAATGCTTTTGACCTGTTTTCTAGGTCTGCCAGAAAAATTTCTCTCTGTGCCTCTCTAAAGCTTGAGAACTAGGTAGAAGAGGAGTCTGGAATCTTTCTGATTTACCTAGTGAGGATGGGCCTATGAGACAATTGACCAAGTACCCCCTTCAGAAAGGCTTCCCTTTCCAAGATGAACACGAAGCTCCAAAAACCCAGGCCTTACCTCCTCATCCGCTCTTTCCTGCTAGTTCTAACTCTCTCCCTACCCCCACCCAGCACCAAATTCTGCAGCCCTCTGCCATCTCTGTCACTTTTAGTTGGCTACACCATGAATGACCTCGTGTTTGAGTGGCTGGAAGATGCTCCTGCTGTCCAAGTGGCTGAGGGGCTGACTCTGCCCCAGTTTATCTTGCGAGATGAGAAGGATCTAGGCTACTGTACCAAGCACTACAACACAGGTAAAAACCAAGATCTTTACTTAGTGTGAGCCACAGAAGGGCCTCCAGATGGGAGGGAAGGGGGCAAGGCAGCCAGCTTCTACTGAAAGTCCAATCTGTGTCAGACGTGCTAAGTGTTTCATATGCCTTATCTCATTATGGTAGGAATTATCAGCCCCATTTTAAATAAACTGTCCAAGTTACACACCTAGAAAATAGCTGGCTTAGACTTTAAATCCAGATCTAATTCCAAAGCCCTTTTGTCCCTATCACATGCTGCAGAGGAGATGGGCCTATGCCAGTGAGTGGCAGGAGTGTCTCACCTGTCCTGCGGCCAACTTTGTGTGGAAGGTGGGGAATCTACATCTGGGAGTAGCCAATGGCTGTGCTGAACCAGAAAGCAATAGACTTTAGGGCACTGGAAGGCTTACCATCCACACCTCATACCACAGCCACCATTGCCCAACTCTTGAACTGGCTTGTTTTCCCAGGTGTGAAATGTGGGCCAGATGTGGAGAAAAGTTGCCTTTCCAGCCTGAGCATCTGCTCCCCACAGCTTCCCTAAGAGTTACTTTTTCCTCAGTTCCCCTGGCAATTTGGATACAAAGTGCTATGACCCTGAGATAGAGGCCAGAAACTAAAGGGGAGAGATCCTGGATACCTCCTTGGTGTGCTGACATGCTCTGGGTGCCGCCCCATTAATATGTGTGTTTGTATATGTAGGATGTGCAACATATGGAGAGGAACAGGTCATTGAATTTAGAAAATGCTGTTGGGAGTGGAAATTGACAGAACCTTTACTGGGGAGAAAACTAGCAATTTGTATATAGGTCAATGGTTTTCAAACTCTGGTGTACATTTCTGTGGGGAGCCTGTAAAAATGTTGATTCCTGGGTTCTGCCTCTCAGAGATTCTGATTATGTGCACTTGGAGTGATGCCCAGAAATCTGCATTTGAACAAGCACCCTGAGGATTCTATTGCTGATGGTCCAGGGGGCATACTTGGAGAAACTGTAAAAGCTATTTTTTTTCCTTACATGTTGATCCAGGAATCCCACCCCTTGGGATTTATTAAAAGGAAATATTCCAAAATATCACTGGGTCAGTGCTTATACTAGCAAAAACTTGGCACTCTTCTAAATATGACCAATAGGACAGAGGTTAAATAAATTACACAGTGCACCTGCTTGGTAGAATATTATCCAGATGTTAAAAAGGATGACTGCAAGTTGCTTATATCAACATGGAAAGTACAAGTGGAAAAGGTTAAGATTCAAAGTTGTATACACAGAATCATTATATTGTGGTAAAAGAAACAAACCAAAAGCATGTGTTTAAAAACCCTGGGAGGAAATAGCACTAAATGTTTCTAAAGTAGAGTGATACAATGGACAAAACTAAGATCTTTGGAGTCAGAGCTGAGATTGAATTATGGCCCCACTATCTACTAGTTGGGTGTCCTTGAGAAACATAACTTAATCTCTTTGAGCCTCAGTATCCTTATATGTAAAATGGGAAATAATAATTTTACCAGGGTGCCTGGGTGGCTCAGTGGGTTAAAGCCTCCGCCTTTGGCTCAGATCGTGATCCCAGGGTCCTGGGATCAAGCCCTACATCGGGCTCTCTGCTCGGTAGGGAGCCTGCTTTCTCCTCTCCCTCTCTCTCTGCCTGCCTCTCTGCCTACTTGTGATCTCTGTCTGTCAAATAAATATATCTTTAAAAAAAAATTTTACCTGCCCCAAATAGTTGCTATGGAATTTAAATGAGATAAACTATATAAAGTCAGGGCAGTTAGTAGGGGTTTGATAAATATGAGCTCATAAATATTATTTTTCTCTACTTCTCACTTTTTTCCTGTACTAAACAAGTAATAATTTTGTAATTAAAAATAAAACCACCACTACCAAAAATGATAGCTAGCTAGCTAGCTACATAGATAGACAGATAGATGATGGATAGATAGATAGATAGATAGATAGATAAAATGAAGGAAGGAAGGAAGGAAAGAAAATATGGACACCTAGCAAAGCTATGTCATAACAAGAAGCCTGGAGTGAGGTGGACTCAGGAACAGTAGGAGATCACAGCATCACACAGTATGTCAAAGCCATAAACCAATCATTGATTAAATTACTAGCTTTGAGGAATCAGGTTTGATAAGAGCAAGTCTAGTCCAAAATAAAATAGCAACATACACATCCTCTGCTTTTTGCTTTGGTTATCCTAAACCTCTATGGTGCGGAGAAGCTCTGAGCTAGGTTTTCTTAGCCTGAGGGCATGGGAAGCTAGGAAAAATAAAGATGGCTGGCAGAGTAGGCAGAGGACTGGTACATGTGTTTTGGACCAATGCACTTTTTGTTGGTGGGATAGAATGCTGTCGCCTATGTTCTCTGGGCACCCACTGCTCACTGCCCAGAGTTGGTCTCCGTTGGACACTATTTCCAGATATTTCCTATCCAGCTCTTATCACTTGCTTGAGACACAGGCAGTGTTTATTTCAGTGAATCCTTGTTGCTAGAGAGCTTCTGGTGTACGAGCAAGCTCAAGCAAGGCTGCTGAGATTTGGGCAGAGTCTAAACTCATTGCTTTGTTAATAATGATGATAGTACCAAATACCAAAGAAAAATTATATGCTCAACACCCCAGATACATCATTTAATTTAATTCCCACAATGATGGAATGGATATTGTTGTTACTCTGTTTTACAGACAAGGAAACTGAAGCTCAAACAGCTTGGGTGTTTTGCCTGAGGTCACACAGTTAGTCAGTGCAAGATTCGGTATTCAAACCCAGGCAATCTGGCTCTGGAGCCCTTCTGTTCTTAATCCTCTTGCTGTGTGGTCAGGTGGAAGGCCCTCTGCTGGAAATTAGTGCTTAGAGCAAAAGGACAAGCCTGATGGCTGCTCTGAGAAATTTCTCAGAACACACATCTGGTTCTCCCTGGGGCCATTTTGAAGAGCTCATTTATTTGCCCACTTGAGGTGCACAGAGGCTGGCCTATATAGATAGGGATGCCCTAGTCCTGCCCCTTAGGCTCAGCTCCAGGCTGGGGACCTGAGGCCTGATACCTCACCTCTTTCTTTGCAGGAAAATTCACCTGCATTGAGGTAAAGTTTCACCTGGAGCGGCAGATGGGCTACTATCTGATTCAGATGTACATCCCCAGCCTACTCATCGTCATCCTGTCCTGGGTCTCCTTCTGGATCAACATGGATGCCGCCCCTGCCCGTGTGGGCCTAGGCATCACCACTGTGCTCACCATGACAACTCAGAGCTCTGGCTCCCGGGCCTCTTTGCCTAAGGTGAAGAGAAATGCAAGGGAACTTGCTTACCATAGAGCTCCCCATTTCCCCTTCATCCCCTGTTCTCTTCTGCTCTCTATTTGCCTTAGATTTAAGGTAGATGAGAGCCATTGAGCAAGAACAGGGGGCCAAAATTTTATCTTGCCCTACAACGTACTGCTAATGATATTGGTAAAGATGTGGAAGCTGGGGTTGTGGGTGTTGTCTGGCTAAGGAATGAGTAGAGACAGTATCTGACTTACTCTGACTTTGATCAGGAAATACTAGCATGTCCAAAATCAAAGAACCATAGCAAGTATAAAGTCCCACTCCCTCGTGGCACAGATGAGGTGAATATAGCCCAGAGAGGTAGAACGACCTTTTCGATGTCATGTTCCATAAGAAAAGAAAAATTATATATATATATGGATTTTAAACCAACATCAGTCTCTTACTACGTCAGAAGCTGGACACTATTACAAAGACCTCAAGAGACAATATCATTCTTTTGGGTGAGGAAATTTTGAGGTAGTAAATGGCAGTTAAAGTCAGTGGATTTTGAATGTCTATGGCCTGGTGATGCTTTGATTACACAGAGAGATTTGTGCTTATGAGACTGGGCCCAGGTTCTCCCTGCCTTGTGTTTTCATGTAGGGAATTTAGAAGTCATCTCAATGTCCTTATAGTCAGCAAGGCTCTGAGAAATCAGGGAGTAAGCTGATTCATCCATTCAATAAATATTTATTGAGCATATACTATGCACCAGGCAACGTTCTAGGCCATGGAGAAATAATGGGAACCAAAAGCAACATAGTTCCTTGTGGATCTTACTGTGAACCTGTGCCCTCTCATTTTGACTTGATAGGAACCAGGCTCTGTGATATCCCATCTCCCAGTGCTTATTACTAAAAATATATTTACAGGGGACTTAAACAGGGGGTAATCAGGGCATCCAAGGTGAATTTACAAATTTGCCATGGGGTTGGTGTAGTGGTAAAGAGTAGGAGATTGGAGTCAGGCAGGCTTTGGTTTAGGTCTCAGCCTCATCATTTACCAATGGCAATCTTAAGTAAATTCCTCATCCTCTCAGTCTTTTTACCTATGACATGGGAATATTATCTCTTCAATAGGGTTATTGCAAGAAATAAATAATGTATTAACATAGATAACAATGTTTGGCACCTAATAACCACTCAGTAAGTGTTCAATATTGTTATAATTGTTAGGTGTTTTGGTGAAAAGAATGGAGTAGTGGACCTAGGACAGCCGTTGATGTTCCCAATTATTTTTCAGTTGCTGGAAAACTTTTGAGGTAATCCAAAGGCCTCTAGTGATAAACGATGACAAAGCTCAAATTAGGATCAGGTGTCTCAGAGGAAGTTGTCTGAAAGTATTTCCTATAAATGTTTCCTAAATGGAGAGGAGTATTGAAGAGGCTCTGAAAGACAGATGGGGCTTAGGCAAGGACCAAAGGGCCAGGTGGGGTTGTGATGGTAGTGTTATGGTAGTAGCCTTGTAAGAAGACTAGAGGCAGAAAAGTAGTTCAGATCTTAGAAATGTGCCTTGTTTACTGCAGCTGCCATGCAAGGAGATTCTTCTCTAACCCAGGGTGGTTGCAATTAGTGCCTTATTCTTGCCAAGAAAACTTCCTTTTCCAGTCCCCTCCTGTGAGCAAGCACAATCTGTCTGCTCCTAGGAATCACTTAGTTTCATCATTTGGGGAAAAAAATGGACTTTGTTGGAGGATTGTTTGTTTGCAGTATTTGGTGCCTTCTCATCAGATTTTGATGACCTTTTTGTGGCCTCATTGGTCAATAAGCAAAATATGTAGGCACTCACCCCAAACTAAAAAGACTCATTGGCCAGCCTACAAAGCAAGGGACTGAGTAAGTCAGGGAGCTTCTGCTCCCTTGCGTTTGTACATTAGATTTAGTAGGAGCTATAAGGAAGGAGATGGAACAAATTCAGGGGCTTCTGAAAGGCACAGCAATTTCACTTCCCATACAACTCCATTATTGACACACTCATTATTAATAAGATTTTATTTCTGTAGCTTAAGGTGTCCTTTTCTTTTGATGGTCCAAAGCCCTTTGTGGACCTTCCTTGTTATTACCTCATTATGGATTTTCATAGTACTTACTCGACATCCCTGGGAACACAGTGAGACTGGGAGATGGTGAATGAAATAGGTTGCCCTCTTAATAGGTGGCAAAGTGGAAACACCAAGGATACTTAATCAGGGGTGCCCAGTAACCCACCACTATTATCTTAATGGAATTGCCTTAAAAGAGATAGAGCAGGTTTTCTCAATTTTAGTACTACTGTCATTTTAGACCTTATAATTGTTGTGTGTGTGGGGGGGGGGAGTCCTGTGCATTGTAGGATATTTAGCAGCATCCCTGCCCTTCACCCATGAGATGCCAGTAGTAACCCTTCCCAAAATTGAGCAATCAAAAATGTTTCTAAACATTGCTAAATGCCACTCAGGTGAGGAGGTGGGGTGGGGGGCATTGCAGCTTAAGAACCACTAAGGTGGAAGGGTTATCCAGTGAGACCAGCTCCTTACCTGTAGACTGTAGCACCCTCACTGCCCAACGTAGCTGGTGAAAGAGGTTGTCTGTCATGAAACCTACTCCTACTGGGGAGCCCTATGAGGTGGGCTCAGCAGCTGAAAACTATGTAGGGAGTCTATCTGGTTGAGGAGGTGAACTACATAAACCTAAATTCTATAACCCTTCCAGGCCCATCCAGCTGAAACCCCATTCTAGGAGAGGTAAGTGTTCAATCTTCAAGAGAGAAATGGGAGAGAAAAGTACTTAAAGGCTTCCAAGGCAGGTAGTGGGAGGAGAGCCCTAGGAACCAGATAGGTAGATGACAACAGTGCCTTGAAATTAGAGAAGTGTCCATAGCCAGGGATTGAGTGGCATTTCCTTGGGCCACTGAATTCAGTTGTTCAGCAGGGACTCTCATAAAGATCAACAGGAAAAATCACAGTCAAGAGAACAATGGGAGTGGAGGAGGGAAAGGAAGGAATTCCTAGTCTGATATTGAGACTGCAGCCTAGGTAAATGGCAATGCCACTAAATTGAAAGCCCAGAACCCCCCAAATCCTAGTGCCACTTCCTCACTGGGTAATCTTGGCTAAGACTTTTCCTCTTTAGGCTTCAAGTGTCCTCACATGTTTCACATGGGAATAACAAACCCTGCCCAATTTCCATCAGAGCTGTGAGGACCCGAGGAAATACAGAAAGCAAAAGAATGCAGTGTTCATGTTCATTGTTATTTATTGAAAGAAGAGAAACAGAAGGAAAGAATGAAAAGAATAATAAGCAGAAGCAGGAACAGAAGTACAAAAAGAAGAAAGAAAGAAAGAAAAAGAAGTACAGGAAGAAAAGGCAGATGGAAGTGAAGGGTGGAGAGTGCAGAGAGGTGAAGGTTAATGGGTAGCCCAATCTCTTTGATATGGGCCTTCAGGCAATGGGACATATCCTGGAAAGCTTCTTTGAACACCAGAAGGAATTCAGGATAAAACTGAAGAATAGCAGGCTGTTGGTATGGGCTGGTGAACCACTGGATAGGCAATGGAAGGGCTCCAAGAAGGTTGATTGCTCTGCTGGTGGATGTTACAGGTGTCCTATGTGAAGGCAATCGACATCTGGATGGCTGTGTGCCTGCTCTTCGTGTTCGCTGCACTACTGGAGTATGCTGCTGTCAATTTTGTATCTCGTCAGCATAAGGAATTCATACGACTCCGAAGAAGGCAGAGGCGCCAAAACATGGTAAATATAACTAGGGAGGGGTCCCCTTCCTTTCTCTTTTGTACTCCTTCCTCCCTACTCCTCCTCCCACAAACCAAGACTCCACATATGGCTACAAGGACTAAAAAATCAATCAGGAACCCTGGATTCTAGTCCTATATGGGTCACAGATAAACTAAGTACTTTAACCTCTTTGATTCCTTTTTTTAATCTATCCAATGGGACAGTAATCCTTGTAGGGCAGTCTAATAAAGTGATTAAGAGCATGGACACATATGGGCCCTGGCTGGCTCAGTCAGAAGAGTATGTGACTCTTTATCTCAGGGTCATGAGTTTGAGCCCCATGTTGGGTGTAGAGATTACATAAAAATAAATAAACATACATTAAAAAAAAGAGAGAGTGTGGGCACAGTGCCTAGTACATAGCACTGAAAAAAAAGATTAGCTCATATTAGAACCTTATCAAGTTAGTAATAATCTCAAAATATGAGATTATTTTGAGAATTAGTAATGGTTGCTCCTGGTTCTCCCTCACCCAAGAGGAAGATACCCCAGGTTGCCATACATTGACTGGTGGTTAATAATTCAAGAGTCAAAAAAAAAAAAAAGAATTCAAGAGTCAAGCACAGGGGCCTTTCTAGGAAAGCATTATATGAGGGTCCCTAAAGCTAAGCTGGAATTAAAAAACCACTACGTGCCTCTTCTGGCTGTTGGATTTCTTTGCCCTGTTCTTCACTGGGTGCATCAGAATTGGATGTATCAGAGTTGTTGGATGTGAGTTGTCATTCTCCCACACTCTTGTTTGTTAACCCCATTTCTTCTACAGTAGAATGATCACCTGGGGAAATAGATAGCTTGATGCCCTGAACAACAGGCAATTTGCCCCTCCCCATTACCCAGACAGTGGGTGTTATGTACATTGTCATGACAACAGGTGCCTGGGCCACACTCTCCTAGAAGCAAGTGCCCAGTTATAAGCAAAGTCAAAAGCTTTTGCTGAGCTACATACTGGCCCCTTAATCATCAGACACAGGTCTGGTCTACCTTGAGCTGTGACTCCTTGTTTTCTGCCCAATCTGGAAGCTCCCAAGCCAGAGGAGGTGCACTATGACCTCTGGGGAGTAGAGAAAATGATGATTTGACCCCCCCGGCTCAAGCCTGTTGGGGCCACTCTAGCACTAAGATTTTTCTCTCTTCCTTACCTCCTACCTCAGCTGCTCCTAGGGTGTCCCAACCATATGTCCACACTGAAAATATCTTTAAAACTACCTCTGGAAACTCATGTCCCTGGCTAAGATCCCTTTCTGCTGAGAGCAGGTCTCCTGTCTCATCTATGGGTTTGTTGGAATGTATCAATTCTTGCCTGGACTTTAGTCAGGCTCTGTGAAACACGCCCTCTAGTGGGTTGATCCACAACTGCATCTCCTTGAGTAGGACTCCTTCAAGAGCCTTTTAAAGCCTTTCTTATCTCACGCTAAGGGTTAAAAAATATATATACAGACTTGACAGAAGGGAAAGAAAAGAGAATGCTCCCTTTTCCAGGCTAACTCTCCATACTCTCTTTAGCTGTGTTAAACCCGCATGCAGGTGCCAAAATCGTGATAAGTGTTTTGACCTTGATGCCTTCTCAATGCCTACCTCGAAAAAGAACAGGCTGCCAACCAGTCTCCAGTGTCCCTTTGCCAGCTACACTGCCTGTGTGGGTGTTCTAGCAACAGCAGCCTGCTGAGGATACTGTAGAGATACTCCAGGTTGACACTAGTCCCGCCCCCTCCCTGCACCTCTCCGACTCCCAGCTGCCTACAGCTCATCTCCTCCTGGCCATATATAAATAAGTTGATCCTGGTATCATAATGGAGTCTGACATAACAAGTGCTCAATTATTACAAAGTTGTAATAGCGGCCTGGGCCCTGCTTAGACCCCCGGATCCTGGCAAAGAATGGGCTGGGCTTATTATTAATGTAAATACAACCTGAAAATCAAAACTTGTGCCATTAGCACATGTCCCTTTTCGAGTTTCTTTAAGCCATTTCCATCCCAGTGGAACCGGAGCAGGAAACCTGGAGGTCACTGAGCAACCTAGAAAAGTTAATGCAGAGTTCATCTATTTCTAGAACCTCTCTCTGGGCCCTGCCATTCTAGCTGAAAAAGCAAGTCTTTGGTCTGAGAAAAGCCCTCTTAGGAAAGGGGAGAGCATCCATATGATTTTCAGAAAGCCCTTAGCCAAGAGCAAGTTAGGAATATTTTAGGAGCCAGCCAGCTATTCACCCAGTTTCAGGTTTAATCGTGTCCTCTAATCTCTCCTCAACGACCCATCTCTACTGCTTGGTGGTTTCCTTCCATGTCATTGTCTTAAGTAGTTTAATTTCTTTTCATATATTTCTGCTTTGTCTTCCTAGCTAGCCTATATGCTTCACAGGGAGGGGGTCTCGTTCAGGCCCCAGCACTGGGCTCTGAACAGAGCAGCCACATTACCCATTCCACCAATCTTAGCAGGCTCATTGGAGAGGGCTCTCTTTCAAGCTGGGCAGAGAGGAAGCCTTGCCATTATCAACAGGATAAGAGAAATGGAAGAAATTTCAAAACACTGCTGAGTTCTCTCAGGGGTTTGGTCCCAGAACCCTGCTTGCCTCTCTCCATCCCCCAGCATCCCCATTCTTCACTCTCTTCTTTCCATTCATTTCAGTATGTATCACTGAATAGCTATCACTCTTTCCCATCTCCACATCCAACTTCCCACTGTACATTCATTCCTTCCCCAACTTGGTTTTGGACTATCTTTACTCTCTAGTTCCCCAGTCCTCCTCCCCTATAGATAGCTATAACAAAAATACTCTATTCCAACAGCCATGGAAGCTACAAAGTTGCATTTAAGCCTCCATTGTCTCTTCCCAACACACACACACACACACACACACACACACACTCTTCAGAATTTGGCTTAAATAAATAATACTCATATCCAGGACCCCCACCCTTGGATTTCAGGCCACTTGTCTTTGTTCCCCCAACTGCAAATGACACAATATGTTAAAACCAAAAAGAGCCAATGGCAGCTTACTCTAGTGATCACATTTTTTCTCCCATGTGAGACAGCTTGTTTTCAGCCTGGGAAATATTTCCAAATAATTCCCTTTAGATTTACTATGATTGGAGAAAAGGAAAAGTAATTAAATCTATAGAAACAGAAACAGCAGTTGGATTCAACTTTCTCTTTCAGAGCCTTCTGCAAACAAATATATTCCACACTCTCATCTTCTAGCTGAGGGGCTGAGGAGATCAGAATAAGCAGTGGGGAACTGGGGGGTGTGAGGGACCCTGAAATGGAAAACAAAAGAGGAAATCATTTTATTTACTCCCTCATTTTTTTTAGAAAAAAATTTATTTATTTATTTGACTGAGAGAAAACACAAGCAGGGGTATGGCAAAGGGAGAGGGAGAAGCAAGCTCCCTAGGAAAAAAAACAGGTGAGGTGATCCAAGGCATCTGGTGACAGATTACGGAAGTAATTTTAAGCAGAGAGCTAAGGCTGCCCCACTAGAACTCAGGGTCAAAGCACAGCCACAGTAGTGAATTGCCTCTGGCCTACACACATAAAACTGTCTCCACAGAGACTGGCAAAATTAAAGATAGGGTAGCAAAGCTCTCTGGTTGGCTGACTTAGATTCATTCCTATGCCAAAAGTGCCACTTTTTCTAGAGGCTGATGGGCATCAAGCCATTGTACAGGGGTGGGGCAAGGAGTGATCGTTTTTCCTGCTGAGCACTTTGTAACTGAGTAAGACTCTCTTCTGAGTAGACTCTTTAGTTTGAAACCCTGAAAGGATGCTGGCTTCATGTGAACAAAGCCATTCCCTGTCCTATATACTGAAGCATGAGGCTCATCAGTCCATTCATTCATTCAACTGATATCTACTGGGTGCCTACTAGATGCCAGGCACTGTGCTGGGGACATGGCAGTGAACAAGACCAACACACTTTCCCAGGTTTGTCCTATGAGCCCACAGGAAGGAGAGAAAGAAATGGGGTCTGTTGCTGAATCTGTGGCCTGAGCTTGCCTGCCCCCTGATGCCCAATGACAGGCTCAACCTTCTGGTGATGTAATAATCAAGGGCTACTGGGACCCACCAACACCAATATCTCACCTACAAAGTCACTTTTCAGTGTGTTACCATAGTTGCAGAGGTCCCATTATAAAGACCCTATGATGTCCTTCTAACTGCACAATGTGTGTAAAACCTACTTTATCCACATTTTATGTGTATCTATGGCACATCTATTCAATATACATGGATACCATTCTATTTTAGCACTGAATATCCTGAGTCTCAGGAAGACCTCAGTCCTGGGCAAACCAAGAAGGTAGTTGGTATCATCCAACAAGGGGGTGTTTCACTTCAGGTGATTTCTTAGATAGCTGAAGTTTTTACTCCTATAAACATCAACACTTTAAAAAATTTTAACCATCTTTGAATGAAGTATTTTTAGGTTCTGGTGCGTACTTATCTGTCTTACGTCTAATTTCCAGGCTGTGAACCATCAATTCTGATGGCAATGTGTGCTTTAGAAGTAGACAAAATTAGGCATGTCTGAGTTGTATATAAATTAAGAGTAAATAGGCTCTGAGTTGGGGGCTGAAGGGCTCTCATATGAAGAAAGCTCTCTCTATTGATCACTCAGGCACTTTGGTCCTTTTTTGCTCTCTTTGTTTCTATCTCTCTTTCTCTCTCTATTTCTATCTCTGTCTCTGTCTTCCTGTTCTTACTTCCTAGCTCTCCAGCTGTTGTAGCTACTTAAGGTTGTCAGCTGAATATTGAGTAAATGAACTTTGTGTAGTCTGCTACATTTCTTAATGCTGATATAAAATTAACTTCCCCAGTGTGAATGTGTTCATCATAATGCATCTATTTTACATAAAGGGAATGTGTATTGGGTAATAAATGTTACCCTAGAGGTACTGATACCTTTGTCAAAATCTGCTGGTTTACAGAGAAGCACATAAATTTGCAACAGATTTATCAGCTTTACCCTAATTTGGATGACCCACTAGGTTACTTAAAACTTCTCTAATTTTTGGGGTGCCTGGGTGGCTCAGTGGGTTAAAGCCTTTGCCTTCGGCTCAGGTCATGATCCCAGGGTCCTGGGATCGAGCCCCGCATTGGGCTCTCTGCTCTGTGGGAAGCCTGCTTCCCCCTCTCTGCCTACTTGTGATCTGTCAAATAAATAAATAAAATCTTAAAAAAAAAAACACTTCTCTAATTTTCAGCCTTGAGTTGAGATGAACAGTTTTTAAAAGATACCCTACACAAGGAGAATTAATTCTGTAGCTTTTGAAAGTCATTAAGGTCAAGTTCACCAAGTCTAAATATCTTAGCTGTGCATTCTAAAAGTTTTATTGTTCTGTTTATTCTGTTGACTACCAGAGATAACTTTACATTGAGATATCCTTCTCACGGTGGGTTGGCACTTCACCGAGCTTTAGATGGCTGTAAATGATGTTACACATTTTTAAAAAGGCAGCTTGGGGCTTATCTGCAAATAGAATCATAATATACGCCATATGCACCATGTAGAGCTGCTTAGTATACATCCATCAAATGAATAGTTCTATGGCTATAAAAAAGCATGCAGTGGGTCTGTGTACCCAGCCACCAGTCTGCATAGCATCACCTATGAGATAGATGTGTGTGGCCTGGTCTCCATCCTTAGATAAAGCTGTAACCTCAAATGCTGTCTTTTTTCCCATGTAATTTCAGGAGGAAGATATCATCCAAGAAAGTCGCTTCTATTTCCGTGGCTATGACCTGGGCCACTGTTTGCAGGCAAGGGATGGAGGTCCTGGGGAAAGTTCTGGCATTTATAATCCCCAACCTCCAGCCCCTTTTCTAAGGGAAGGAGAAACCACACGGAAACTCTATGTGGACCAGGCCAAGAGGATTGACACCATCTCTCGAGCTGTCTTCCCCTTCACTTTCCTCATCTTCAACATCTTCTACTGGGTTGTCTATAAATTGCTACGGTCAGAAGATATTCACCAGGCACTGTGAATAGGGTGAGAGCTAGAAAGTCCAGCTCTTGACTTCCTGCTTCCTCCTGGGTGGGCCTCACCCCTCCATTAGATTCCATCAGGGGCTTAGAAAATTCATTTCTGATCTCCCACTCAGAACCTCAGTGGCCAATCCCAAAGCTATGTGGGTCTACACTGCATGGTGCCAGTGGTGGCTATACTTAGAAAGATGGCTTCTCTGTTCTAATCCAATTTTTCTCCATGTTATCCCATTTCTCATGAGAATAAGATTTGGCCAAGGATGACTTTCTTCTCTTGCTGGAGACTCTCTGTTTTCCAATTCTCCAGTGGAGAATATTTAGACCATTGCTACCATATTCTGGCATTTGTTATCTTAACCTGCACCATTCTTTGCCCTGCCATGCCCCCCCCCCCCGAACCCAGAGCCTGGCTTTACTCTGCCCTCTATCCCTCCTACCACAGACTCAAATAGGGAGGTTTTTCCCATCCACAAGTTCTGTCCTGTGTGACCCAGTCACTTTTCCTTGACTGTGGGAAGAAGGCAAAGTGACATGTTTCCCACCTCTCAGCAAGGTTGGAATAGCCATAAGCTGCACTGAGGTAGGGCATTGCTATATGACTGAACAGAGAAGTCTTCAGATCTCATAGGATGCTCAACACTGTCAGAATGGGGGCAGGAATCTTGGACTCTCAAAAAAGCTACTCTTCCAGATCCATCTGAACTTAGAGTCTCAGAAATATTTGTTTTATTCCCTAACTAGTATGGTGGCAAAGTGTGTTTGGCTTCTGGGGAATGTAAAAAGAGAAAAATGCTTACTTTTTAAGAAACCTCTCAACAATGTTAGAAAACTTTCAAGAAAAGTAAGATCCAAGGTAGTAGGACCCAGGAGGAGTAAAATATAGAAACTGTCCTCAGAAAATCTTTTGTTGGCTGGGCCTTCATTTTTTTTTTTCATTTTCGCCAAAGTCTCTTTATTCCACAGGGCCCCTCATTGTTAACTTGCTCTTTAACCTCTTTTAGTAAGCATATAATAGTGCCATTCAACCTTGTCCAGGATAAAGTGGGCTTCAACATTCCTAGAAAGGAACTAGACATATAGAGGACCCCTATCCTGGACAAACATTGGCTTGGCCAACCTCAGGGTAGTAATTGTAGAAGTTAAAGGGCCATAAGTCGGAGTTATTTCTTAACCCTTCTCTTGTTTCCCTTCTCATTCCACAGTCAGTGGCAGTCAGTTGAAGCGACCAGAAATGTCAGAATAGAAAGGGTGTGGAATAGCCCATTTCAGGCTTAAAATACCACTGGGACATGGGGAAGCATGGGTCTGGTATGCTGAATCCTTTGAACTGACCCAACTACGAAGAACTGAGAAAGGGAATATTAAAGTACAGGGCCAACAGCTGGAAGACAGGTGATCAAATTATCTTTTAAATATCTTGTCCTCTTCTCTGGACCTAGAATAATTAACTATGTGAGTCCAATCTCTCTCTCTTCCTCTCTCTCTCTCTGTTTCATTCCTCTCTCCCCTTTCCTCCCTCCCTCTCATCCTCAAAATGGTGTCCTAAATTGAAAGTAAGTAAATAAATCCAATGACCAAAGCAAATCCTATAGTCAAAGCAAGAGCTCATCTTTCTTTCTCCCTTTTTCCTATTGAGCTTGTCAGCTCTTTCCTGTTCACTGCTATACTCCTCTTGTCTGTCTCTAGGCTTTGAGGAGAGCATTCTGGGCTGACCAGGGTAGCTGGACCAGGAGTTAATCTTACTGATGATATTAACTATAACTGCCAATGAGATTCAAAACTAAAGGACTAGCTTAAGGGAGGAGATTAAATTAAGAGGGCAGAGAGTCCCTGTTTTCCCATTTCTGCCCAGGTAGTGCCAACCAATGAGAGGCCACAAGCAATACCCCTTTGAAAGGAGCAGAGAGTATCTCTTTGATACTCTCCATGGCAGGGCTGGAGTGTCAGGCTGCAGCAGCTCGAAGGCGGGGGTAGTGGGGGGTGGACTATGGAGATGAGCTTATTGCACAGAGCTCTACTTGTTATAGATCTTGTCCAGATGGGCCAAACTGCACAAATCTGCCCTGTTGGAAGTCTCAAGAACAATGCCCTGGAGACAGCTACAGTACTGAGCAATAGAGCCTGCCCAACTGGGACTCAGATCAGGGCATCAGCTGGTGCTGGGAGCCAAAGAAGCCAAAGTACCAACCAACATAATAGCCCAAAGGAGTCCACAAAGCTACTCAGAGGCAATGCCAGGTGGAGGTACTCTCCCTCCCCATCAGAGCCCCCAAGTGGAGAAGGGAGACACATGGTGCAGAAACAGGTGCAAATGGCTTTCATTTTCCTCCCCCTTCCCACGTATGCTCAGGGGAAGGGAGGTGGAAAAGCTTGGTCCCACTGGAAACATCTGACATCTAGCAATCCAATCAATCATGACTTTTTTTTTTAGATTTTATTTATCTATTTGACAGAGAGAGACATAGCGAGAGAGGGGACACAAGCAGGGGGAGTGGGAGAGGGTGAAGCAGGCCTCCCACCGAGCAGGGAGCCTGATGTGGGGCTCGATCTCAGGACTCTGGGATCATGACCTGAGCTGAAGGCAGACGCTTAATGACTGAGCCATCCAGGCGCCCCCAATCATGACATTCTTGAACTTGGACCCTTTTCACCACAGTAAATTGGCAGGAGATGATAGAAGAGACTCACCTGCAGGTCACTTTCATTTACCCTCATAGTACTTACCCCTCCAGAGACCTGAAGGAACTACTGGAACCTACTTTTTTTTTTTTAAAGATTTTATTTATTTATTTGACAGACAGAGATCACAAGCAGGCAGAGAAGCAGGCAGAGAGAGAGGAGGAAGCAAGCTCCCCGCGGAGCAGAGAGCCTGATGCAGGGCTCGATCCCAGGACCCTGGGATCATGACCTGAGCCGAAGGCAGAGGCTTTAACCCACTGAGCCACCCAGGCACTCCTAGAACCTACTTTTTGACTGAATCACATATAAAAGTGATTTTAAGTTTTAAAACAGCATTTTTCGGGGTGCCTGAGTGGCTCTGTGGGTTAAGCCTCTGCCTTCGGCTCGGTCATGGTCTCAGGGTCCTGGGATCGAGCCCCACATCAGGCTCTCTGCTCAGCGGGGAGCCTGCTTCCCCCTCCCTGCCTGCCTCTCTGCCTACTTATGATCTCTATCTCTCTGTCAAATAAATAAATAAAATCTTTTTTTTAATCAAAAAACAGCACTTTTCTTTCTTTTTTTTTCAAAGTAGGCTTCCCACCTAACATGAGGCCCGAACTCATGACCCTGATTTCAAGAATCATGCTCCACTGACGAGCCAGGCAGGTGCCCCAAAACAGCATATTTTCTAAAAGGGAAAAAAACTTCCTACATAAATAAAGTGCTTTGGGTATTTTCACTAATTCATTGTTAATCCCTAATGTGAGTTAAATATTTTATACATATATTTTTCCAGAGAAAAGACTTCATTCAGTTGCTGTTACAGCTATCTGCACCTCCACCTTCCCTTCAGTTTGTTCTACTCTTTGGAAAACCAGTGTTGTCTTCCTCTTTCCCCTCAACCTACTAGCACGGCCTCTTGCTCTCCCCGAATTCACAGTCAAATCAAAAAGAGCTTTTCATATGAAAGAAAGGTAGTGAATGCAATTTTTTCCTTTTACTTTCTCCCATAAGACTTTTCCCCCACCTTGGGGCTCCTGGGTGGCTCAGTGGGTTAAAGCCTCTGCCTTCGGCTCAGGTCATGATCCCAGGGTCCTGGGATCAAGCCCCACATTGGGCTCTCTGCTCAGTGGGGAGCCTGTTTCCCCCTCTCTCTCTGCCTATCTCTCTGCCTACTTGTGTTCTCTGTCAAATAAATAAATAAAATCTTTAAAAAAAAGACTTTTCCCCCACCTATCACCAAAGAACTGACATTCTTCTAGTTGAAATATTAAATTGACTCTTGAAATTATATTCTCTTTTCACTGACCCATGCAAATATCCCAACTCTGTCCAGAACCTATCACCTCCTGGGAATCTTTTTATGTGTCCCCACTTTCTTCTATTCTCAAATTACTATTATCAACAGGTAATTATTATTATCTTATTTCTGGCTGTCAAAATATTAAATTCAAATCCACTATGTTGAGATTAAAGATCTTCCTCAGCAGCGCGCCTGGGTGGCTCAGTGGGTTAAAGCCTCTGCCTTCGGCTCAGGTCATGATCCCAGAGTCCTGGGATCGAGCCCCACACTGGGCTCTCTGCTCAGTGGGGAGCCTGCTTCCCCCTCTCTCTCTGCCTGCCTCTCTGCCTACTTGTGATCTCTGTCAAATAAATAAAATCTTTAAAAAAAAAAAAAGATCTTCCTCAGCTGCACTGCTGATGAAAGACAAATCAGTCAACCAGGGGAACTATCAAGGGATTATGAATCCAGGTAGTATTATCACCTGCTGAATGGAAGAAATGTAGAATAAACTGACAGCAGTGACTGCATTTTATACAGCTTTTTAGTTCACACAGCTCCTGATACATAGCTAGCTATACATATACACACACACATATACATACATACACACATATATATGTATATATATCTACATATAATGAAAGCATGACTTCTCACACAGCTTATTATAGACCACATTTCTATTCATTCCCTCTCCATTAACCTATTGATTACCAAAAAAAAAAAAAAAACAGACCTGAAAGGGGACTTATCAAATCAGATAGAATTGACACATACATGTGAACACACACACACACCCAAGCTGGTCCCTGGGTATAACAGAACCAAAGTTAAGACAACGTCAAAATCTGGTAAATTGCATTGTTGAATAAAGAATGATAATGATCTGATCAAACATTAATACTATTCCAAATATGAAGACTAGTGTCAAGCTATATTTCAAAAACGAATCATCAAATGAAAACTCTGACAGTGACAAGTGAGTACAGAATTGGGAATTTATAGGCCTCTCCTGGTCCACATGCTCTTCCAACCAGAGAGCCAGTCATCCCTGAAGGGATAGCAATTAGGCTGTTCTTCCCAGCCCTACAGTGCTTGCTCTATTATACTTCACATCTAGGATAACATTTACAGTCTACAGACTTGGGCTAGTGGCATCAGAACAGCTTGTTAGCAAAATCGGGCCAGTAGGAAGAAAGACACCTGAGCCAGGAGCTTTTCTCATTCAGAGTATTCTCTGTATAGAAGGATGGAAGTAGGGATGATGAATGGGCCACCTGAAAAAGTCATATGAGAACTCAGCTGTTGCCACTCTGCCTGAGTAGCTGTTTTTTTGTTTGTTTGTTTCAGTCTCTGCTTTCAGCATGAGGCTTTCTACAAATGTCCAGGATACATATACTGTGCAGTACATTACAAGGAAGTACTTACTCTCATTATCAATTTCCTGGAGTAAGGCCAATTCTTAGTACCACTTAAATTCAAGGAACATTTTGCCTTAAAGAGCTGGATCTAGAAAAATATGCACACATTCTCTATTTTAATAGCTTCATGACAGTGAAGTGATTAAAAGCATGGTTTTGGTACCAAACAGAGCCTGGGTTTGCATTACAGGTCCAATCCTCACTAGATACAGGGCTCTTGAACAAATTACTTCACCTCCCTCAGCCTCAGTTTCCTCTTCTAGAAGGTCATCTGAAGGCTCTGAAAGATCCAGCACACAGTAACTATGTGGCCTTCAGCAAATCATTGAACATTCTGTTATTCAATGTCCACATCTGTTAAATGAAGGTGATAATAGTACCTTTCTCACAGGGTTGTTGTGGGAATAAAAATGAGATAACTCAGGCAAAGTGTTTAACTCAGTGCTTGGCACATAGTAAGCGCTTAATAAAGATTAGCTATTACATGAGCAGTCCACATCATCATAGTTTCTCTTTTATACCTGTCTAATTCCTAGCATGTGGACCAGAATGGAACTTCAGATTTCCATTTTGTATGTCTCATTTTGCTGAGTCCACAATCACAAAAAGGGTTAAGTTAAAATCACCTCTTTTTTATATCTTCAATCTCTATTGTTACTGGGTTCTCCCTGCTAACATAGAACATGCTTACAAATTATACAACCGTGACAAATTGCTTAATCTCTTTCTGAGCCTTAGCTTTTTCAAATAGAGAGAAGGAGGCAAAAGGAGGTGGAAAAGAAGAAGGAGGAGCAAAGAGAGGAAAAAAGTAGGGATGAGAAGGGAGGGGAGGGCAGGAGAGGGAGGAAAGAGAAAGAGGGAAAATCTCTCCCATTTAAAATGAAAAATAGGGGCACCTGAGTGGCTCAGTCATTAAGCATCTGCCTTCGGCTCAGGTCACGATCCCAGGGTCCTGGGATCAAGCCCTGCATGGGCTTCTCCTCCCATTCCCCCTTCTGTATTCCCTCTCTTGCTGTATTTCTCTCTCTGTCAAATAAATAAATAAAATCTTTTTAAAAATAAAATGAAAAACAGGGGGGTATCTGGCTGACTCATTCAGTTAAGCATCCAATTCTTGATTTTGGCTCCAGTTCTGGTCCCAGGGTCATGAGATTCAGCCCTGACTTGGGCTCCCCACTCAGTGAGTCTGCTTAAGAGTCTCTCCCTCTGCCCTTCCCCCTGTTCTCTCTCTCTAAAAATAAATAAAATTTAAAATATTTTAAAAATATAAGAAATTAAAAATAGGAGCACCTGGGTGATCAGTCAGTTAAGCATCTGACTTTTTAAAAAATTTAATTATGGGGGGCGGTCATTGCACAGCAGGGCAGAGGAAGAAACACAAGCAGACTCTGTGTTGAGTTCAGAGCTCCACACAGGGCTCAATTTCATAACCCTGAGATCATGACCTGAGCCAAAAGCAGGAGTCAGAATCTCAACTGACTATTCTACCCAGATGCCCCAAGCATCTGACTCTTGATCTCAGCTCAGGTCTTGATCTTGGGGTTGTGAGTTCAAACCCCAAGTTGGGCTCCAGACTGGGCATGGAGCCTACTTTAAAAAAAATAGGGGCACTTGGCTGGCTTAGTCAGTAGAGCCTCTGACCCTTGATCTCAGGTTTGTGGGTTTGAGCCCCACATTGGGTGTAGAGATTACTTAAAAATCTTTTTAAAAAATGAAGAATAAAATCAAAACCACCCTTCACTTGACCCTGAATTTCCATATGACCGTTGATCTATTGTTTTCTTTCCATTCATCACCAAGTTTCTTTAAAAGGGTTATCCTTATTAGATGTTTCCACATGCTCATGACTACCACTTACTCCTTACACACTGTTATCTATTCTCTGCTTCCTCCCCTTAACTCCCACCGAAAACGCTTTTCCCATGTTCTTCACTCTGCCTTCTTAATTGCTATATCAAGTCAATACTTCCCTGTCCTAATCTTTCATGACTTCCTGCAAGATTTGTCAGAACTGTCACAGCTTCTTTGAAACTCTCTTCTTCCTCGGCTTTCATTCTCCAGTTTCTTCTCTTGCTCCTCTAACCATTGCTTCTTGATGTTCCTTATTCTCTAGGATTTTTATCTTAGGCTTTCACCTCTCCTTGTTGTCCACTTACTGGTTGGCTGTTTTCAACTATTTCCATGGCTGTGACAACTTGTATGAAATGATTCTTCAATTTCTGCCTGCAGATTAGAATCTCCACCAATCTAGTCCTATTTTCCAATTCTCTATTCAATCTTTCCACTGGATAGCCCACAAATACCTCAAATTCAACATGTCTACAAACAAACAATTCACAATTTCCTTCAAACTTTCTCCTCCACTCCCTCTACTAATCTTTCCAATCGTGATCAGTGGGACTACCCAGTCACCTAAGCCAGAAACCTGGGAGTTACTCTTGACAACCCCTTCTTCCATAACCCTCAGATCAAATCAATCACCAAATCCTGTTGAGTCTACTTCTCAAATATTTTGAATTCTATCCCTCCTTCTCTATTCTCCCTAACCTCACCTTGGTTCAACTCTTGATTCCAATATTATTCTGTATCCTTTACACCATTGCCAACTTGACCTTTCTAAAACACAAATCTATTTATGATACTTCCTTGCTTTGAATCCATCAATAGCTCCCTATCATCTTAGGGAATAAGTTCACATTCCTTAAATTGACCTCCAAGAGAATTTCTGCTCTGACCCCTGACAGTTCCTCCAGCCTCTTCTCTCATCAATCCCCTTGATCCCCAAATGCACCCTGCATTTGGCCATGCCAACTCACCCACAGATCCCTGAACCCAATAATTCATCCTGTTTAATGTTCTGTGCCTTTGCTGTTCCCTAGGCTTTTAAATGCCCTCCTATGACCTCTTCCACCTGAGGCCCCTGCTCATTTGTCAAGACTCTAACCAGATGTCACATTTTCTGTGAAGTCATCTCAAACCTCTCTCACCCCAACACCCAGACAAATTTGGTCCTCCAGTAACACTCTGTACATAGCTCTTTATTGATACTTGTAAGATTATATAGGATTCTTTTGTCAGTTTCCCTCACACATATATATGAGTTTGAGGTCAGGGATTATCATGTATTTATCTTTGAATTCCCCACTCCAAGCTCACAGCATGAAATGAATTAGTGTACGCTAGATAATTTCTTTTAAGTAGTGAGCACTGTGGTTCTTCAAAAAAATTTTTTTCAAACACCCGATTACAGCATCAGTTCTCACCAACTACACTCACTTAGCAAGGGGTGTCATGAGGGAATATACTATCAAGGTAACAAGCATCCTTGTAGTCTTTCTCTTTTCAAAGAAGTTAAGTGGTATATCATTCTCAAAGTAAATCTTTGAGGTAAAATAATCATGTATCCATGCAAGAGATGAGGAAATGAGGCTCAGAGAGGCCAAGTGACTTACCCAAGTCTCACAATGAGTTACTGACAGTGGCAAAACCAAAACACAGTTTCCCCATTTTTCAGTCCAATGCCCCATTTACTGGGCAAGGGATTTTCAAAGTCAGCTTCAAGAAACCTTAGAACAGGCAATCCCAGATGTGCCTAGGTGACTCAGTTAGTTAAGCATCTGCATTCAGCTCAGGTCATGACTTCAGGGTCCTGGGATCGAGCTCCCCATTGGGCTCTCTGTTCAGCGGGTAATCTACTTCTCCCTCTTACTCTACCTCTGTGCTCTAAGAAATAAATGAAATCTTCAAAAAAAAAAAAAAGAACAGGTAGTCCCTCTTCTCCTCCTACCACACACTATACACACATTTCGTCAGACTAACTCTACTTTTGGCTGATATATTTAGTTCACAATAATATTTTGTTTGGGTTTTGTTTGGGGTAGGGATAGGGGAAGCAAGAAGACAGGTTAAAATATGAGAAACAGGGGCACCTGGGTGGCTCAGTGGGTTAAGCCTCTGCCTTCGGCTCAGGTCATGATCTCAGGGTCCTGGGATCGAGCCCCTCATTGGGCTCTCTGCTCAGCGAGGAGCCTGCTTCCTGTCCCCCTCTCTGCCTGCCTCTCTGCCTGCTTGTGATCTCTTCCTCTCTGTCAAATAAATAAATAAAAACTTTAAAAAAATAAATAAATAAAATAAAAATATGAGAAACAAGACTACATCATCTACAATTTTCAGAGGTAATTCATTTAATGGGTCAAGGGGTGTTAGGACTATATTATTAGGATAATAGTATATAGGAAGACTTGGTTTTTTGAGAATAGTCCAAAATGAAGGGCAGTCGTGACAAAGGAATCTAGCAATTGCACATCTTTCTGACTCCACGCTTCAGATTATCAACCCACAGAAATCCTGAATCTTTATTAGCCTCCCTCACCTTTTACTCACTGACAACAATTTACTGACTGATCACAGTCTTATCAGTCCTCAATTTAGCATTAGTCCCTAACTACTTCTGGCAGTAAGAATTATTATAAAGACAGCCCTGACCATAAGAAGGGCAAGAATGCTTGGGACCTTTGGTCATAGCAGCACATTTGCTATTTTGACTGTATTTACCACTATTCCCACACAGAGAAACAAACAATTGACTCTTTAAGAAAACTAATCTCTCGTGAGATTCCCCATAAGGCAACTGGGTCAATGGATCACAATGTCTTGGAATTCTAGAACTTGGCACAACAGAGCTTGAAGGGACTTCCCAGATCATTTAGTCTGGTCTGTTCATCAGACAACATGGGGACATGTGGACACTGAGGGCCCCCAGGTCCTAGATGTAATTCCCTTTTTTTCAACTTAGTTGAAGCTATAAAGGGAGAGAATGGAACAGAAGATGAAGGAACAAAGTGTGTCATAACGTATCAGCTTCAGAGGTTCATTTCTGAGACTGCTGTGACACATAGACTACAGATGATTTAAAAGACAAAGGTAATCTGTAGCTGAGGAAACTATCTTTGTGATGACCATTCAATCCCCAATCTCTGCCATGTTAATCATTTGCTGATACCCATATTAGATATCCACAGTCTCCATAGAAAGAGGATAGTTCAAATCTTGGCATCAGTTAGGACATGACAGGTATAAAATGGTCATGCCAAGGGGTGCCTGGCTGGCTCAGTTGGTAAAGCATGTGACTCTTGATCTTGGGGTTCTAAGTTTGAGCCCCACATTGAGTGTCGAGATTACTTAAAAATAAAATCATTTTTAAAAATGGTCATGCTAAGCTCCAAATTTTACAAACTCACTGTCCTCTAGGGTTCCCCTGTGAATTTATTTGTGAATCTCTTAGGCTTATACTTCTTTTAGTCTTTCCCTAGAAGAGATATGTCCTGTTATCACCATTTGAGTACCTTAAGTTTCAGGTTGTCCTTTAAAGAAGGATACAATATGGTTTCAGAATACTTTGTTATCCTTCTATGAAATATACTCTACTGATTTCTTCCTGTCCATCTCTTAGTATTTCAAATTCCAGATGTATGAACCTTCTTCACCCAAGGCAACCTAATAGAGTAGAGCAATGAATTATGGACATTTGTCTCATTCATGTCTAGCTGCTACTTATATATTCTCTCTCCCTAATATCCTGGTGGTGGATTCATGTTCAGGGTAAAGGATTTAAGAGAGAAAGAGAGAGTCAAAACTAATGAATACATTTTCAAAATGTTACTAATAACATTTTTTGATGTTATCCCTCAACCAAGAGATAACCACTTAGGACTAAAACTACAAAACAGTTTTCATTTCTTCCCTTTACTCTTCCTCGGAGAAGGGCAGAGGTGCACTGCCTGTCTAACATCCCCATTTGCTATCTCCCTAACCATTTGGGAAATGAATCTAAAATGAAAAGAAGCAATCCCCTACCCCAAGGTGAGGGTGGGTACTTTCTGATTATCTTTGGAAGGTTTCTTGGGGCCATATTTTTGTTTCACCTTCTCTCAGAGGACAAGACAACTCTTTAATTTTAATTGGAAAATCTAATTCTTTTTCCTGTCATTCCTTGAGTTTCTCCTCTCTGGTTTACTCAAGGGGTACACCTTGGAGACCTGTTTGCCTTATTAGGTCCAGCCTCATAAGGTTTAGAAATGGATTATTTCCTGAATGTCCTTATAGACATTCTCCACCCTGCCATTTAACCTCCTCATCAAAGGGTAAAAGTCTAGTGTGGGTCGACATAATCCATTCTCTGAGTCAGACTCTTGGTTTTATAGAGGAACTGACCCTGAGATTCAGGCTCTTAGTGCCCTGAAACGTCTCCCTAATTGAGCCCAAGTATGGCAAAATCCTTCACTAGAAATTTGAAGCTATGAAGTGAGTGATCAGTATGAAGGGTGCACTCAGCTGTGAACTCTATTAAGGTACGGATATTTTCTTCATCTGTAACTAAGAGCACAGTGCTTGAAACAATGGATGTGGGCAATAAATATCAGTTGAATGAACAAATGCAAGTGAAAGTAAGTGATTTGAGCTCTGGTGCCAAATCTCTCTGGTTGGAATAATTAATAAATTTTCTTGTGTTTTTGGAAGAGTAACTGGTAGCACGAACAGGTATGAGAGAATATGAATCCACAAAATAACCGGGAGGCTAGGGTTTCGGGTAAGCTGAGGTTGGAGCTCTTTGGGATTTGTTTGAATAGGTTTTTTGTTGTTTTATAGAAGTGTTAACTTATTATTTCCTCATTCCATAATCAAAAGCTTTTAAAGCTTTCTTTTTGCCCCTAGATATAAGAACAATCTTGTGAGGATGACTTTCACCTACCAATATTGCCTCATCTCCCTTGGATTCACTCATAAATTTTTGTGGAGCATCTACCACAATATGCCAGGAATAGTACTAAATATACGGGCAACACAGTGAAGAAGAAACATAGCCCTGGCCTCAGAGGGCTTATATTCTGGTGGAGGAGACAAACTTGGACTAAGTTATTAGAGAATAATAAAATGGAGAAAAATGTGGAAGTATTATGGAAATATTTAAGAGAGGGACTTGAGGGACGCCTGGGTGGCTCAGTTGGTTAAGCAGCTGCCTTCGGCTCAGGTCATGATCCCAGCGTCCTGGGATCGAGTCCCACATCGGGCTCCTTGCTCGGCAGGGAGCCTGCTTCTCCCTCTGCCTCTGCCTGCCATTCTGTCTGCCTGTGCTTGCTCTCTCTCCCTCTCTCTCTGACAAATAAATAAAATCTTAAAAAAAAAAAAAAAAAAAGAGAGGGACTTGATCTGGTTGTTGTTGAAATTTGGGGAAGTGATGTCCTGAAAGGCTTCCCTGAGACAGAAACATTTAAGGTATGACCTAAAGGGAAAAGTAAGAGGGATGGAAACAGGAAGGACATAAAGGGAAGCAAAAGAGAAAGAGTTGAGGAGGAGAGTTTTAAAGAAAGAAGTGTTTTAACAGATTTGCATTTTGCAAAGAATATTCTGAGTGTAGTGTGGGAAAATTGTAGGGAGACAAGAGAAGGACATTAGTTGAAAAGAGTCATAGCTTAAAAAGTGGAAAGTACTGGGTGCTAGGGGAACATAAAGCAAGGGTACTTAACCTGGAGATCAAGGAAGTCTTCCTGAAGATATGACATTTCAAGTAAGACCTGAAGTCTGGGTTAGCTATGGTGAGGAGTTTGTGGGTGAGTTGCTGAAGAAAGTCACTGACACAATAACCTTCTGCTTTAGCCAAAGCAGTCCTCATTTTTGTAATGCTCTGGTCCCAACCTGGAATGTCAACATCCTTTTCCTTCTAGGCAAATCATATCTATCTTTCCAAGGCCATCTCAAATCCCACCTTCTCTGATCATGCCCGGATATGGCTTCAATCACTTCAAAAACTCCTATCCCACGTTTATCTCTTAGCATTTAAAGATATGCTGTTTAGTATTTTAGTTAACTTACACATACCCTCAAACTCCCTGTAAGGTCCTTAAGTTTATGAACTGTCTTCTATTACTTTGGCATCATCCCAGGTACCTAGCCCAGTGGTGGGCACATTAAGTTACTCGTATTAAATGAATGAACGTCTGGCTCAGTCTGTGGAGCATGCAACTCTTGATCCCAGAGTCATGAATTCAAGCCCCAGGTTGGGTGTGGAGCCTACTGAAAAAAAAAAAAAAAAAGAATGAATTAATGAATGAATGAGGCACTATAGTCCCTGCAGAGCTCCTTTTAGTAACTCACTATTATCTGTGAAGCTGATAAGGAAAAGGGTCTGCTTTCTCTGAAACATTTCTGTTACTTGCATTCAAAGACCTAAGATTTTGAAATTGACAGCTCCTTCCCACTGGTCACTGCTTCTCACCCTCTTCCAATCCTGGCCCCCTCTCACCACCACCACCACCTTCTATTGTTTCTTCTGTCTTCTGGTTGTCAGCCAGGATGACAAAATAGTCTAGCTGTCCTCAGAGACTTACACCAGCCTGGACGGCTCTGCAGTGCCATGAAGGGCCAGGACTTTTGTTTACAGCTGGGACCATGGTGAGGTGGTGAGCACAGCTGACAGCCCCACTCTGAAGCAAACATCAATCTTCCTCTGTCCTCCCAGCCAAGTTTCACAGACCAGCTCTATTGAAAGCGCAGCACCCGCCTGGGTCTGACTGACATCCCACCCACAACTCTGGCCTAGGAGAAACTGGGTGAATCTCAGCTTTGTACCTTTTTAGGAACTGCCCTTGCTCTCTTTTCTGTCCCCAGTTTCTCATCATGTTACCTCAACCTTCAGTTTTAAAAGTACATGTCCTCCTAGGTCACCACACCCTAAACAGTGCCCCACCTCTCCAACCATATCTCACTTCCAGCAGTGTACCAATACCCTTCTTTGCTCAGTGGCACAGTAAAAGCACAAGTACCAAACCACACAGTTTTCAATGTGTACTTTATGGAGCCTACCTTTCCAAGCTCAGCAGACAGGTTCCAGGTCCTTGGGCATGAGTGTGTGTGTGTGTATACTCTTTGCCTTAAGATAGCTTTCCCAAATGTTTTAAAACCTGCAAGTCAGGGCGCCTGGGTGGCTCAGTCGCTAAGCATCTACCTTTAGTTCAGGTCATGATCCCAGTGTCATGGGATCAAGCCCCACATTGGGCTTCCTACTCAGCAGGAAGCCTGCTTTTCCCCCTCCAACTCCCCCTGCTTCTGTTCCCTCTTTCACTGTGTCTCTGTCAAATAAATTTTAAAAATCTTTTTTTAAAAAATAAAACCCGCAAGTTAGATAGGGCGTGGAGTTTTCAAAGAATACTTTTTGAGATTCCAAGTGTGGTCCTCCTTGCCACATATTCAGCTCCCTGGCCCCCTCCTTCCTTAGTAGCTTTTCCCTCTCCAGCACTCACCTGGGATAAGAATGAAGCCTTTTTATACTACTAGCTGTCTCTTGCCCCCAGGTACCCTTTGCCTGTGATTCTCTGCCTGCTGGCTAACACAGCTTCCATCAATTACCTGATGCCTGGCTTTCCATGGTTTTCAAACTCCCCCTATTCCCGAATGCCCAAGGAATGATACAATTCTTTCAGTAATAGTGGCTGGTTACAGCAGCTTCTTCAGGGGTCTGGTGGAGGGGGACTACAGGTCAGAGGAGATTCTCCTTCTAGAAGATCTTATCAGAATTTCTGATGCATAGGCCTTTTCAATTTAAAATCTCTCCTCCCCAGATTTTTACATGGCACATCACTACTAAAGCAGTATACATTCCACCCCACTCCTAGGTTAATTAGTTCTCTTCTAAAGAGAAACCTATATGTGTTCTCCTCCTCATGACTGATAAAGCATTTTTTTTGTTGTTGTTTTTAAATGTTTTATTATGGAAGACTTGAAAAAAAACACAGAGGTAGAAAGAATAGTATAACAAACCCTCTACACAGAGGTAGAAAGAATAGTATAACAAACCCCCATGTACCCATCATAAATCTTTAACAATCTCAAGATGCAGCACTTTAAGCACTACTGGTTTGTCCTCTTTAATAAGACACCAGCTGAAGCTATGAAGACATAGTTTTCTTCATTCCCAGTAAAATGGGGACTGTGGGAGCAGGTTATAAGCATAAACAAGTTATCTCTGGAAAACTGGCTCAAGGCATCCTCTTAAGGCAATGATCAGATTGTAGGAGTCAACACACACTGGTAAAAATCAGTCCTCATCTCTGTTGGTTTATGTGTAACACGGATAACTTAACATGACAATTCCAAGTAAAGCTTGTGGTCCACAAAACCACAAATTTCAGTATATTGCATGCTAAACTACTGACTCAGGTAGGGGAAACCAAGACATTATGTGCAGGGTCACCAAGGATTACACTGGTTAGATTTAGGGTCTCAGTCATTTGAAGTAACCTCTTTCTATTAAATGGATGGGTCAGATGAAGCAGGGGAGGGCTGATTATGAGAGAGGAGCTAGAACAGAATACCTTAAAAGGATAAAACTTTCCCATGACTATTTCTATCCTTTGCCCTGTCTGTCATAGGCTAGCAAACTAGACTGATGCAGAGTAATTTGCTGAACTGGTTTGTGAAATCCCTATGGAATGAGGCAGCTATAAACAGACTAAAAAAAAAACATTATTATTTAAGAAATACTGGGGCACCTGGGTGGCTCAGTGGGTTAAAGCCTCTGCCTTCGGCTCAGGTCATGAACCCAGCGTCCTGGGATCAAGCCCTACATCGGGGTCTCTGCTCAGCGGGGAGCCTGCTTCCTCCTCTCTCTGCCTGCCTCTCTGCCTACTTGTGATCCCTGTCTGTTAAATAAATAAAATCTTTTAAAAAAAAGAAATACCATTTTGCTTAGCCTTGAAATATTAAGGTATTTTTTTAACTTCTAAATTAATGAAAGTCTTTTAAAAATCATCCAGTAAGCTAGTAAGAACCAAATGAAAAAATGTCAAAATAACCTAAGAATGCAACAATTTCATCTACTATCCAGAAGCCATGAGAGGATACTGATGACACTATCTACTCTCTCCAGAAAACAATGACACAAATTTCCAGACCTAGAAAGGCTCTTAGCCACTAGGCAAGGGCAACAGATAATGTTAGGCAGGGCAGGTTGCCCCCCTGCACAAGGGTACCCAATGAGAGGGAACACACAGAGGCTGAAATTCATTCTTCCACTGCCCTGGTGAAACTCCAACATCTCTGAGAAAGAAAAGTATTTTTCTCATTGTTTCACTGGAGTGGACACTTCTCTACAATTTTTCTGCCCCCAGGTGGCTCACGTTTCTAATTAGCACAAAGGCATTGTCTGAGCAACTGGTGGCCTTGAAAATTAACGTAGAGATCTTGGATCCATTTGGTGTTCTCTCTGAAGGCTGGGACTGTAAACTCTGGACTTGGATCTTGAAGCCAAACAAAAAGTAATTTCAGCTATCTTTCCCTTTCAGTTGAAACGGATTGTGAAGATGATGGTTCAGCTATAAATGCAAAAGGAAGAAGAGTAACTTGAATTTTCTGAGGACCCACTAAGAAGCAGGAATCTGCTGAACCTTTATCCTACTTAGTAAGTGGAATGGGCAGGAGAGTTTTCACATTGGAGAGGGTAGTATTGCATAATGAAAAAAAATGGGCTTTGGAGTCAAAAAGAAGTCTGAATATTTGCTCTGCCATTTACTAATTGACAACTTGAAGTGAGTACTTAACTTCTCCGGGCTTCAGTGAAGATTCCCTAAGATAATAAATGTAAAGAACTGAGCACAGTGCTGACTGGAACATAGAAGGCATTCAGTTCCTATGTCTTTTTCTGCTACTGCCCTGACTCCAAAGTTAATTCACATTATTCACATCCTCAGTCTTGAGATCTCATTCAACAGAGTAGCACATAAGGATGGGTCCACTAGAGAGAATTCTAGAGAGTTAGGAGATGTAGGTCCCAATGCTAGACATATCCTGTTATAGCACATTGGGTAAGTTACTCCCTTCTTCTGACTCCGTCAGTAAAACAGAAGAACATACCTAGCTCTAACACTGAAAGGAAAGAGCAAAGGAAATCACTTTTCTTGGGCACCTACCATGAATTATACACTAAGCTAAGTCCTTTTACATACTTTATATACTCTAAATCAGCACTGTACCACAAAGCTTTCTGGGATGGTGGGGATGTTCTGTACCTGTGGATGTCCAAGATGGTACTAATATTAGCTTTAAGTAGCCGTTGAGACCTTGAAATGTGGTTAGTACAAATGAGGAACTGAATTTTTAATTTTACTTAACTGTAATTCAAATTTAAATACCCACATGTCTAGTGGCTACTGTTTTAGATATTGCACCTCTAACATGAAGCAGGAATATTTCTTCCCACTTAATGTATGGCAAAACTGAGGCTCAGAAAAATAAAATAACATGAAAGTTACATAAACAGTAACTAAACAAGATTCAAAACTGAGCAGTAGAAAGTTTAGCGGGTAATACTGTCAGATATACCAGGAATTACCCAGACTCCACCACTTACAAGTTGTATGACCAAAGAAAAATAATTATAGTCTCTAGAACTCATTTTCATCATTATAAAATGATGATAGTCATCACCTAGTTTACAGGCCTATCATTGGGATTAATGTGTATAGAGCTATATAGTGTGGCCCATAATAGGCTTTCAACAACTGTTTCCTGACCCTGATTTCTCTTCCACACATAGATAAGGTTCAGACATAAACTAAAAAAGAGAGTAGGATAAGAGAGCATTTGGGAAATATAAAAACAAGAAGGAAAACACTCATGAGCTTTACTTGATATTACAGAAGAAATATGAGGGAGGGTATGAAATCATCAAAATATTTCCACTTACTTAGTTTGCTTTCCTGCCCTCTTCTTGGTGGTCTAGTCAATGTTATCCAAGCAGGGAACAAGGTATCTGTAATATATTTTGAGGCCCAGCAAGACAAGCTATTATAGATGAAAAACAGAGTACTGTCAAGGGTCTGGGCTTGAGAAACAGGTAAAGTTCAAATCCTGACTCCCATACTTGTCCACACCGAGAAAACAACTGAACACCTCTATAGTTAGTTTTTAATCTTAAAATGGATCTGATAATATGCAGGATGTTGTACACCTGAAACTAATATAACATTGTATGTCAACTATACATCAATGAAAAAGGACAAAAATTTCTTATAAAATATGTAGGGTGTCTCAATTAACATACCATTTATGACCTCACTTTAAGTTCTGTAGCACCCTCTAGTGGAGTGTACAAAACCAGCATTGCATTTCTGCCTTCCAAAGCCGTGGTTTTAACTTCAGTGTACATTGCAATCAGAACAGTATAACACAGATCACCAAACCCCACCCCTAGGATTTCTGATTCATTAGATTTGAGGTGGAGCCTGAGCATCTGAATTTCTGACAACTTCCCCAAAAGTGGTAATAATGCTACCACTGGGTCTGGAAAACACTCTTGAGAACCACAGCTCTAAATCTCGCCCCCTACACTTTGTGTGTGCGTGTGCACATGTGTGCATGCACACAAATGTGTATGATTAGCAATTGAAAGATACATTAATTTTTTTTTAGTTTTATTCATACCCATCTAATAAGGACTTGTGAGGAATAAAAGAATATCCATGTAAAGGATATGACACAGCATCTAAAATATAGAAAGTATGCAAGAAAACTGAGCATCACAGAACATAAATCACTTGCCCAAGGTCTCACAGCTAAGTGGGGAATTAAAATTGGGTCTCTAACTCCAAAGACATAACAAAGTGTAGCAGTGCCACTACAAAAAATAGGGTGCAAACACATATTTAATAAAAATTTCAAGAGAAAAAGATCGGTTTTCACTATCAGGGTCCATGTTTTTATCTGTCTTTATTGACTAAACAGCTATCTATATCTTCCACTGGGAAATGTTGTTAGCATTGGAAAAAAAGATGTACAGAAGGACTCAGATCTTTATCAGCATCAGTGCCTGGGGTCATTCATTAATTCTGACCCCCCCCCCAAAAAAAGGCAAGGAGGAAAGAAGAGAGGGCGGGAGGGGGAATTTTTTTAAGAGGAAATAAGGAAAAACATTTGAATCTAGGGCCATAGTTCTCTGCCTCCTTGGACTATTTTCAAAAGTTAATTTGATTTTTTCCTTACCAATGAAAAATATACATGATTTCCTATACATTGTTTGTGGAGTTCAACAAATCAGAAAGAGGGGGAACAAAATCCCTTAATTCCAGGGACTAAACAGCCAATCCTTTGCTGGGATTTGGTGGCATCTAGTGGCAGACTCAAGAGGTACAAACCTCACCCAGAGAACTTTCTGGAAAACTAGCTGACCGCGTACTTGCCTGAAGGGCACTGTGCTTGGAGATCAGGACAAAAAGGTAAGAGAGTCTCAGCCCCCACAGAAATTCAGAGTCTGTGTGTGTATAAATATAGTTAAGGAGAGAGACGGAGGGGAAGGCTATCACGTATGTTACCGGCAGAAATCTGTGTCTGTGCCAAGAGAATGGCAGTCAACTTTGGAGGGGGGGGGGGACAGGGAGAAGTTTCTAGGAAACGGGAAAGCTGCACCTTGTAACTGCTCATATGGGGATGGGAGCGTTTGGCTCTGAACTATTTATTGGAGGGCTATGGTTTAGAACAGGATTTTGTCAGCAGAGAAAAACGTGGGAATTAAGGGTATTTTTAGGGTCTGAAATTAAATCGATAGGAAAGGCCAAAATATTTCTGGCAAAGGCTCTTTATTGTTTATGGGCGCCTTTACTTATTTTCCTTTTCATTAGAACAGTTTTCCACAAACTTATACAAAGTAGATACCATCCGGTACACAGCGCGCGTGCACGCACACAAGCACATACACATGTGCGCGCACACGCACGGCCCCGCTCGCTCCTGGACACACACCGGCCCCAATGCTTGTGTCCCAACGCTAGGGGAGCACGCCTGCGCAAACCCACCACCACCGACGCCACGAGGGCTGCCGCGTACACATCCCAACCCCAAGGCTACGCGACCTCGCCCGCACACAAACACGCCCCAACACCACGCACCCACACACCCACCACCCCAACTCACACATTAAAACCCCTGCTCCGCTTTTATTTTTTTTGCTCCGACAGTTGCGCAAGAGATTCGGGGGCGTGGCCCCAAATTTGACCTCGCGCTTCCCCACTCACGGGAACCTTAGCTCATTTCCGCCCATCCTATTTCCGCAGGCCACGTAGACACTTCCTTTCCCAGTGGAGAAAAAAAAACAAACCCATAATGCCTCCCTGCAGGGAAAAAAAAAAAAAAAAAAAAAAAAACCTCTGGTCAGGGGAACTCTGGGTCGTGAAAATAGGCCACGTGAACACCCTGCCCTATAGACTTCTGACCCAACGGCCGTCGCGCTTTTGGAGGGCGGGCTAAGAACCTAAGAGGGCGAGAGTCATTGGCCAGAGCCCGCACTAAAGAAAAAAGATGATTGGCTCGCTTCAAGCCTTAACCGTGAAGAAGCAGGTTGCTAGCACCCGCCTTTACTGCGGCGAAGTGTCATCGTTGACGTGTTAGGCCTTGTCCAATCATTTGGTTATGGAACATTCTAAAACTTAGACAAGACGATTGTGATTGGCTGGAGGCTATAATCCCGCCTCCAGGGTGACGTGTCTGCCTATGGATATCAGTTGCCAGAGAAACCTGGCTTTACTATGGCGGTTGGAGGAACGGCAGTGATCACACGTCGGCTGCTGGAAAGAACTGGATTCTCGTTTCAGGTTTCGGGGTGGGGGTGGGGTGAAAGGGTTGACGATTTCTTTTTATCGTCGCATATATTGGCGAGATTAACTAATGGCTTCGCAATTGAGCAGAGCTGCATTCAAATTTCTACTCGCCAACGCCCAGCTTGGGCTGGCTCCTGTTCTTTCAGTGTCTTGGTTTCCATGTTTGTAAAATGGTGATATAATAGTATCTACCTCAGAGACGTGTACCTCACAGGCTTGTACTGTGTATTAGTGCGTATAAGACACTTAATACCAATCCTGGTTCCGAAAGCTATTCGCTATTATTGTGTAGTGAAAAACCCGCGTAACAGAATGAAAGAAAAACGTAAATTATGTAAATTCGTTCATTATAGTGTTTTCCCTGCCCATCAAATTCTTTCCTATAAGAAATTCGAGCTATAAGAGACATATCAGTCTTTACTGATGAAATAATTTACTATTTGAGAATTAGCTCAAAATAGCGGGGATTGGAATTTTCCATATTGAAAAGTTTAAAAGGCCGGGGGGGGGTGGATGGAGAACGAGAGCGATCAGGAGATGAACCACATGCGATCAGTAGGCCTTGTTTGGATCCTCATTCGAACACACCAGCTTAAAAAAAAAAAAGCTGCTTAAGATGCATCGGGAAAATTTGAAGACGGATTTGCTGTTTTTTTAAGGAATTGATGTCGATATTTTAGACGTTGTAATGGCATTAATGGTTAAAATTTCAAATTATGTTGTAGAGAAACATAGGAAAATATTTGCGGATTAAGTAATAAAATGGGAATGACTTCATATACGTTAATGACTGGAATTTGCTTCAAAATAATCTCAGCGGTAGGGGGAAATGGGGAGGGACATAGATGAAACAAAACTGGCCCTAAGTTAATAATTGTTTGATCTGAGTGATGGGGCATAAGGGGTTCCTTATATGATTATGTCTTCCTTGGTATATGTTTGACATTTTCCATAATAAAATGCAGAAAATCAGCTATTCCTTGTGCTTTAAAAAAAATCGGAGTGGGGGGGGAAGTGGGTGGGGTTATAGATGAAACAAGATGGCCTTCAGTTGGTAATTGTTGAAGCTGGGTGATTGGTATAGGTTTATATTACTCTTCCTTCTACATTTTTATTCATTTGAAATTATTATTCATAAGAAGTATAAAAAAGACAGTTCCTTTATAAGAAATAAAGATAAATGTACAGTAAAGTCGTTTTGAAAATATAACCACAAGAAAGGAAAAAGAAACATTTGTACATTATTTATCAGGCATGGTGTCCTTTGTGTGTGATAAATGCATTGGTTGGCGGAGGAAAAAAAAGGATCTCCTATCTTTTTACGTTATGTCCTTTTTTGTCCCCTTCTTTGACCTTCCAGGCCATCATCAGAAAAGCTAAGTTTGCTGTATTGTAAGGATCAGAAGATCTGATCCTGATTGCAGAACCATCCCTGATTACAGAAATTGGGTAAGTGCCTCCCTTCTCCTGGCCTCAGTTCTCAAACAAGATAATTCCACATAACCTTCCTAACTGTCCAGGAATATTTTGAAGATTAATAAGCACCTATCTGGGAAAGGACTCTAAACTCTAAGAAGAAAAGGATGGGTGCTTCCAGTGTAGCAAGTGCCCAGAGGACTGTATAATCTTACATTCTTTGATAAAAGATAATACAGTTGATACCCTAGGGTTAGTTCCATATATTTATATGTGTGTGTATATATATATATAATTCTTTCTTTAAAAACTTCGTGGCATCTCATGTACAGCATAATTTAGTGGTTGAAAGCAAATACTGACTTCCTTAATTTGAGTTCTGTCTCTGCCACTTGCTGTGTGATCCTGGGCAAGGTACTTCCCTTTGTCCCTAAATTTCCTCATGTGTAAAATAAAGATGGTAATAGTTCCTACTTCGTAGGATTTTTGAAGGGACAGTGCTTGGCACATACAAGTGTTTGCTTTAATAATAATTATGGTTCTGTTAGTCCTTCTGGTACATCCTGGTTTACCCACACATACACTCTTAAACTTCTAAAAGCAGTGGATTCTTCTGTTTGGAAATGTAAAATAATAATAATGCTGTTGGTTTCTTTCCTGATTTTCCAGAAGCAGCAGTTACCTCTAGAACTGAATTCTGAAATTAAGACTTCTGGCTTGTCCTAACAATCTAGAAAGATACTGAGTGTATTGATCATATTTATTTACAAGGGAATTTCCAGGCACTATAATTTTAACTTGGAAATCATAACCATATTCAGTCTGCTAACAGCTTTTGTGTCATTCCTCCTTTGTCTCAGACTCAAAAAATATGTTAAACATAAAGGAAGTGTTCCAAGATTCAGAAGAGAATGGATATAAATGTAACTGGCATGGTATATGTGTATTTAAAGGTTTATTCCAACAAACCATAGGAGATGTTGTTCACACTTGATTTGTGACACACACATACCAAAATGTTAGCTTTCGGAGTCTGCATTCTGAAATGGCCCATCACTTGCATGAGGGGATGAAAGGTTTTTTTAGTGACTTGAAAGGTTCATTTTCCCATGGAGTCACTGTATTTTCCTTCTAATTTTTTTTCCTCTTCTGAAAGCTGGGTTGCAGAGGAGGGTGCTGCACTGGTGGGAAAGATGGAGTAGATGTGTAGGCACAAAACCCCTTTACAGGAGGCCATTTGGAGAATGATTAAGGGCAAAAGGGAGGGAGATGGGCTGTTACGCCAGTAGGAGCTCAGAAGGCAAGGTCCAGGGTATCCTGAAATGGAGAAAGCCTCAAAGAGGAAAAGGACCTTGACCTGCACCTATAAGAATGGGCAGAACCTAGAAGGAGGGAGGGAAACCAGTCTGAATGGTATGCCTACAAAATGTATTATAAACAGTGATAATTTACTGAAAAGTCCAGCTGTTGAGATTGAAGGATAAGAATAGATTTAAAAAAATCATTGAATTTAAATATGTATGTTTTAAGACAGATTTTTAGTCTCATAATTGATACGTGAATATATTGTCCTTATAATGAAAAGGTTTAAATACTATGAAGTAGGCTCAGGTTTCTATTTCTTAACCTCCAGTTCTCTTACTTTCTCCAGTTAATCACTATTCTCAGTTCTGTTTCCTTCTAGATCTCTAAATTAAGTACCTGTTGAAAAAAATACATGGATATATATACATACATATATACATATGTATGTATATATATAGTGTTTTCTTTTACATAAATATGGTATCTCTCACACTATAGGTATTGTTTTTGCAACTTGCTATTTTTATTCAACGAATTATCTTGGATGTCTTCATGTTCATTCTTAGAGTTCTGTTTGATTCCTTTCACAGTGGCATTGTTTTGACTAGCATGATAATCCATATTATGGATAAACCACATTTTATCTTTACAAATCACTAGTGATAGTGCTCCACGTTGACTTCAGTGTTTGCTACTTCAAGTAATGCATCAAACATCCTTGGAAACCGTTTACAAGTGTTATTCTAGGGCAACATTTATGTCTTTATGATAATTAAACCAGTGTGATGCTGGTATGAGAACAGAGACCACTGTGACAGAATAGGTGATCTAGAAATAGTGATAACATTTAACAATTGAATAATCAAATCATTGGGAAGAGAGTACCTTAAAAGACCCATGCACATCTAGGAATTTAGAATGTTCTATAATAGCATTTTAGATCAGTGTGGAAAGGATGACCTCTTTAATAAGTAATAGGAAAAGTTACATATTTGGAAGAAACTATAGAAATACCAAGAAATACAGGAAATCACTTGTAGAATATTGATTAGGGAGCATTTTCCCTAGGTGTGACATAAATGCCAAGTTCACAAAGGAAAAGGTTGACATATTTTTCTGTGTGATTTTATGTATACACACACCCACAGAGAAGGAAAATGAGTTTGTAAAAAATGTTTCCAACATATCCAGGAATACTTAGGATTTAATTATTAGAAATCAGTAAAGGAAGCAAACAATCTAGTATAGAAACATATATATTCACATAAGAAAAACACACATGGATGTGTGAAAGATACTCAATGATATACTACATACTAGATAAGCAAAAAAAAAAATTTTCCGAAAGACGTTTATCCCTGTTGCTCAAGGTATAGGTGAATGAACTTTAACAATTTTTGCTGGGAGTACAAATTGAAGTGGTTCTTTACAAATTGAATTTGCCTCTGTCTCATCAAAGTTAAAAGTACACCGATCCTTGGAACAGTTCTGCTTCTGAGAATAGTCCTGAAATCCCTAATGCTCTAATATATCTGTACACTGACGACTCTTACAGCGTTTCTGTAATAATGAAGTATTGGGAACAACTTAAAAGTTAATAAAGGACTGGTTAAATTCTGCCACATAGAGATTATAGGGTAATGTGAATATTAAAAAGAATGAGCTAGGTATGTGTGGACAAAAAGATGCCCATGACAAAGTGAGAAAAGGTGGGGGGCAATATGTCTCACAGTTGCCAAATGAAATATAAAATACACATTTAGTTTTAAAGATTATGTATTTGTGTGATTATGCACATAAGATCTGAAAGCTTACACAGTTATTTTGGGATTAGGGAGGGGATGAAAAGGAGGAATTCCCCCATTTTTATGTATTTTGGAATTTACACCTATGTAAAGGAAAGATTACCCATAAATGATGCCACAGTATTGACTACTTGGGGAAAGTAATGCAGATTTTCTGTTCATAACTTAGCAAATTCTGGATGGATTAAGAAAATATAAAACCTCCATTAAAATGACATCTTTTAACAGTGGAAAGGAAAGCTAACGTTTCAATATGTAAAACTCTAAAATCTTAACATCAGGCACTATAAAAGAACACTAAGGGAAGTATCTGCCCCAGAATGACAACTTTTGATATATAAAGAGATCCAGGGCACCTGGGTGGCTCAGTGGCTTAAAGCCTCTGCCTTAAAGCTCAGGTCATGATCCCAGGGTTTTGGGATCGAGCCCTGCATTGAGCTGTCTGCTCGGTGGGGAGCCTGCTTCCCCCTTTCTCTCTGCCTGCCTCTGCCTACTTGTAATCTCTCTCTGTCAAATAAACAAAATCTTAAAAAGACATTTTCCCACATTTTAATGTCTCTGAAATTGGGATGCATCATACATTTGAATAAATGCAGAAGTAAAAACAAGGCACCATTCACAATAGTCATAGGTGTTTTATTTTTTTTTTTAAGATTTTATTTGACAGGCAGAGATCAGAAGTAGGCAGGGAGGCAGGCAGAGAGAGAGGGAGAAGAGCAGGCTCCCTGCTGAGCAGAGAGCTGGATGCGGGGCTCGATCCCAGAACCGTGGGATCAAGACCTGAGCTGAAGGCAGAGGCTTTAACCCACTGAGCCACCCAGGCACCCCTAAATAAATAACATTTTTTTTAAAAAGCTCCTATAGATGTTAAAATCACTAAGAACCAACTGAATGGGCACAGGACCAAAGCCTATATAGTCAATAGACACTTTTTAAATGTTAAAATGTCTCTAATAAAAACTGAACAACTAAACATTTTATCAGATGTTGTAGATGAGCCTAGCCACTGCTGACCAGAGTGTAAGTGATAGTTTTACACACTCCTAGTAAGGTTGGAAACTGGCACAGCTTGGAGAAGTAATTTGGTGACATGTTACTACCTCTTGACCCCCTAAATCTGCATCTGGAAGTATTAAATAATAGGAAATGAGGACAAAAATGTTGCAGTAGTTACTGCAGGGTAAATTGAAGAGGAATCACTTTCTGTTAAGGGTGGTTAGATTGAGGTAGGACCATTTGATGAAGTACACAGCTCTCAAGATGTATATTATGTCACATGGAAAGAAAACTAGTTTGTGATACCACATTTTTTTTGTGATACCACATTTTTAAAAAGGGAAGGTTGAGATTTGATGATCAGTATAAATAAGTATTTACACATAAATTTAGAAAACTAGGGCAAATCTGCAAATGTGTTTTCTCAATGTCTGACCTACCCCTAGAGCTGACCTGTAGAAAACAAGTGGGAAAATATTTGATGACTTGTCCCTAATTTGTGCCTCCATTTTCTTCATGTATTGAATCACTTCCTCACTTTGTTTCTCTGTAGTGTGCCCCCCAGGGACCTAAGTGCTGCTCCAAGATATATGTGATATGTGTAACACAACACCTGTGGCAAATAGATTAATGGTGTGGTTCTATAAGCAAAACTAACACAAGACATTTAAATATTAAACTCTGGAGTACTAAGATCCACTTCATATGGTATTGGAGATAGGAGAGAAACATGGACTAGAGTTGGAGATTTGAGGGGGAAAGAAGACTTCTGTAGTATTTAGATGGAGATAATGGAGAGAGCATTATGGAGCAAAGGGTAGGTGTACTAAGCCAGTAAACACTAATAAAGCCTGAAACTCAAGACAAACTGGCAAACTCAGTTTAAAATAGCCCCAAATTAAGTAATCTGTAGTGCAAACTTTTTAAGTGAATGTGCACAGCACATCTGTCATTGATCATGGAGCAGTGTTAAGCTGGGAAGGGACATACAGAGTGGAAAGCTAGCTATCCAGAAACTTACAAGAAGGAGCCAGACATCAAAAGGTAGGTATTCCCTTCTTTTCATGTCTGGTTTCTGACTTCCAGATAATAGTTGCTTGTTTGATCTGTAGGATGAAAATAAAGGAACTGAGACAACTAATACAAAGGCTCTTTCCGTGGCTGCTTTAAGCAGTCACAAACCTTGATTCATGGTGCAGGTATTTTTCTGTAAAATGTCAGATATTTCATTGAGACTATATGAGGGGAAGAATTTGTAGAGAATGACAGAACCCACCCAGTTAATTAGAACCAGGTAGAATTCCTTTTTGTAGTTTTCCTATGAATGAATATATGTGGTCAATGCCAGGGATGTACAGTAGCTTCAGCTATCATTTTAAAGTTCCTCCTCAGTAAGGAATTGCTGATGACTGTGAAACTTCCAAAATACTTCCCATCCCACCTGGCCTCACTTCTGTTTCACAGTCTGGCTGGCACTGAGCCGTCTTGCTTTCTTTAGTTGGTATTTTAACTGTCCCTGTTTTGTGGAAGCTCTGTACTAAACTCTGAGGTGGGTTTTCTGAATTTCAAGTAAATTACTTAACTAAATTCTCTGATACCCTCAGATACTGTGTCCCCTCTGTCTTGGGCACAGTATTTGTTTAGAAACATCCTTTTTGTAAGCTCGATAGCTTACAGTGTAATGCCATGACACGCTGGCCACTGTCTGATCCTTCACAGGATGTGTCTGTTTATCCCTCAGGCCCGTTTCTGATTCCCACAGGGTCAGTATCCGTATTCACAGAGTTGGTGCTCTCTGAGGACCTCCTTTGCCCTTCATTTTTTTATCAGATCTTTGTGTCCTTTTAGTGAGAGGGTATCATTTGCTTAGTGAAAGCTCTGGTACTCAGGCCTGTCTTCCCAATAACTGGTTTCCCTGATTCAAGGCTCTAGTTGTCTAGCATATTTTACCTCTTATTTTCCCCCTCAGGGCTTCCTTTATACCTGCTCACATTGTTTTAAGGGCTAGGGATTGGCCGAGGGCCTTTTTATGTGGGTGAAATTAATAGTTACCAGAGAAACCTGGTTTAAGGCTGATCTGCCATCATCATTTTTTTCCCAGAGGTTACCCTGATTTTAACAGTGGTACTGATTCATCTGGATACTTTTCCTATGCATTTATACATACCAGTTTAAAAGAGGAATTTGATCACACTGTACATAAGAATTGTACAGGACTGATGTTATATCTTGGCCTGTGCTCTCTCTCCAGGATCCTATTGCACCTATTAAGCATTATGCCTATTTATCTAATGTAGCATTGAACATCTCTCTGTATTCATACATGGTTCTCTGCTTAATTCATTTGGATGTTCTTCTGTAGTGTGCATACAGAATCTGTGTTCCCATTGCCCTACTGATGAATGTTGAGGTGTTTCCAGTTCTTCGGTATTAAGAACACCACTGCAGTGAACATCTTTATACCCATATTCACATGTATTCCTGCAAGATACTATGCTAGCTGTTTAGCCAGGTCTCATTTATGAAGTTCTTAAGAAGAACCTGTGAAGTCAAGGAATAGTTTGGCCTCATTAGATGAGTAAAAGAGGCTAAGAGAGCTTGCATATCTTGCCCAAGTCCTCACAATTCATAAATGGCAGAGTCTAATAGAAGTAGAAGTATGTCTAACAGCAGAGGTCATATATTTTCTCTGATAATTGCAGTTGTAAACCATATGGTCAAAAAACTAGATTTTTTTTCTGTGTTATTTCACAAAAGTTCATCTTCATTGCAGATAATCTGTTTTCCTTTCCAGATTGTGTCCCCAGCCTCATCCTTCCAGACCATTCCAGGAGATCTAGGAGGTTCCATCTGGGAAAACACGAGGAGTTCTTGGAAGGGAAAGAAGGAAGAGGATTATGTAAGTCAAAAAAATTGCTTCATCTGTCACTAAGAATCATAGAATACTATTTTTTCATCTTTATCTTACTGGTTCTCTCTACTATATTTTATACTGTATATTACCCCTTGCCCTTAAAACTCTCAACTTCTTTGGCTTCCCAAATAGCATTCTCCTAATCTTCCATGGCTGCTCTGACCATTTTTGTTTGGTTTTTGGTCTCTCTGCTCACCCCTTAATCATTCCTTTCAGGTTTTTCCACAATTTCATACTTTGGTTCAGTTTTTCTTCCTCTTCTCTCTGTGAATGATTTTGATGGTTTTCATAGCTTCTGGTAGCAGCTGTATGATGATTACTCTCAGATCTCCGTTTCTGGCTCTGACCCTCACCTGAGCTTTAAAGTTAAATGTCTAACTGTATACCTCACACTTAGTAGATCCACTACTGAACTTCTTTCCTCTCTAATCGATTTTCTCCTCCTTTAGATGCAGTCTCACTTGGTGATAATACTAATGCCTTAATCACCCATTCTCAAAACCTGGGAGTCATCACTGACTTCTCCCTCATTGAATTATCACCTCCTCCAACAAGCTAATACTAGAAGTTGTGTCATACGCCATTTATTTGCTCCAAAGTACTCTGTGCCTGTAACTCTCATTGTACTAACCTAGTTTTTTAATTGCCACTTTAGATACTTAAATCACTAGCATCTGGCATAGTATCTGTCCCAAAGCAGATGTGTATTAATGTATGATGACTTATGGAGTGGATGAATTATTTCCTATTACTTTATTGCTAATTCTAAACTAACCATTAAAATCAGTGTTTTTATTAATTCATTAATTACCTGGGCTTAAAATTGCAGAGCCACCTTTGACTCCTCCCTCTTCATTTACCAAGTTCTGTATTTGGTTTCTCTTGACTCTGTCATCACCCCAAGTCAGGCCTACCTGAACTCCTACAAAAGCATTTACTGTTAGTCATTTTGCCTCCAGTCAACTAATGTTTCTTATTTCATCATGTCATTTCTCTTGTTCAGAGCCTTTAATTTCAATTCTGCTGCCTTCTACAGTTTTTTTTTCCATTTAATTCATTCTTTTTCTAAAATTACATTCCTGTCTTTTGAGCGGTACCAAAAAACTAACTTACAGGCAAGTCTGATGAGTGATCGGATGGGGTGAGAGTAGTGGTTAATAATGAGGATCAAAGTGAGGGTAGAGGTAGTAAGTCACTTAACAGCTGATCCTGAACTAGGATTTGAAATCCAAATTCCAAGAGAATAGCTTGTGTTTTACTTTGGTGAGCCTTTATGAAGCAGTGTGTATTAAAGGTCATGACAGAAAACAACCAAGTAAAATCCTTTATATTACAGTGGTTGGAATAAAAACAGGGTTGAATGAGTTCCAGAAAGCAGGGTTCTCAAACTCGTGGACAACAATCTGCAGAAGAAGACAACTTTAAAAAACCAACTAGAAGCAATATGCAGAGAAGTAAGATGAGAGGGGCCTCCTCAGGAAAGAAGACTGCTGGTCCACAGCAGAAGAATCTGGAACCGGCTCTCCCAGGGCGATGGGGGGGTCGCTCTGCAGAGAACCCCCCTTCAGGATCTGTGAGGAAGACAAGAAAGAACAAGCAGAAGACTCCTGGAAATGGAGATGGTGGCAGTACCAGCGAAGCACCCCAGCCACCTCGGAAGAAAAGGGCCCGGGCCGATCCCACTGTTGAAAGTGAGGAGGCCTTTAAGAATAGAATGGAAGTTAAAGTGAAGATTCCTGAAGAATTAAAACCATGGCTTGTTGAGGACTGGGACTTAGTTACTAGGCAGAAGCAGCTCTTTCAACTCCCTGCTAAGAAAAATGTAGATGCCATTCTGGAAGAGTATGCAAATTGCAAAAAGTCACAGGGAAATGTTGATAATAAGGAATACGCAGTTAATGAAGTTGTGGCAGGAATAAAAGAATATTTCAATGTGATGTTGGGCACTCAGCTGCTCTACAAATTTGAGAGGCCCCAGTATGCAGAAATCCTCTTGGCTCACCCTGATGCACCAATGTCCCAGGTTTATGGAGCCCCACACCTACTGAGATTATTTGTAAGAATCGGAGCAATGTTGGCATATACGCCCCTTGATGAGAAGAGCCTTGCATTATTGTTGGGCTATTTGCATGATTTCCTAAAATATCTGGCAAAGAATGCTGCATCTCTGTTTACTGCCAGTGATTACAAAGTGGCTTCGGCTGAGTACCACCGCAAAGCCCTGTGAGGGTCTACTGACCACTCACTGTTACGTCTGGTATCTGTAAACACTCTTTTTGTTCTTAGTCTTTTTCTTGTATAATTGATGTTCTTTAAAATTGTTAATGTATAACAGGGCTTATGTTTCAGTTTGTTTTCTGTTTTGTTCTAAACAGAAAATGAAAGGAGTACAAGCTCCTTTTCTCATTTCAAAGTTGCTACCAGTGTATGCAGTAATTAGACAAAGAAGAAACATTCAGTAGAACATTTTATTGCCTAGTTGACAACATTGCTTGAAAGCTGGTGGTTCTATCCCTTTGACACTACACAATTTTCTAATATGTGTTAATGCTACGTGACAAAATGCCCTGATTCCTAGTGCCAAAGGTTCAACTTAATGTATATACCTGAAAACCCATGCATTTGTGCTCTTTTTTTTATGGTGCTTGAAGTAAAACAGCCCATCCTCTGCAAGTCCATCTATGTTGTTCCTTAGGCATTCTATCTTTGCTCAAATTGTTGAAGGATGGTGATTTGTTTCATGGTTTTTGTATTTGAGTCTAATGCACGTTCTAACATGATAGAGGCAATGCATTATTGTGTAGCCACGGTTTTCTGGAGAAGTTGATATTTTAGGAATTGTATTTCAGATCTTAAATAAAATTTGTTTCTAAATTTCAAAGCAAGAATTTTGCAGTGTGCCTTTAATATTACCAAGGCTGACAAGTCAGCAGGCTCAGGGAGGATCTAGATGGTATGAAAGGAGAGTTCAGACTCCAGTGAAAGAATTCCTTTTTCTGTTGGGTGTGGCAGCCAGGAGTATCCTGTCATGCCAGTTCCCCTCCCCTGCCCTCTCACTGTGGCTTCTCAGAGTATGATTGCTTTCTAGTGCAGCTTATAAGAGCCAGTTTTGTTCTGATGCTCCTTGCCCCTCTAAGTTGGGCTGGTATAACAGAATATTTAGTGGGTACTATAACAGTTCCTTACACTTGTGCAGTCTTCCTCTTTGCCGCAAAAGGAAGCATGGGCAGCCACCTTCAGAAATACTTGTAGATTTTGGACCAAGGATGGCAGATTTCCCTAGTTCCAACATTGAGGCCCTGTTCTGTTTTCGTAATCCATTACTAGATGTAACAGTGGGACTCTAGGGGATTTGTGGAGGAGGGTTGGTGTTGGATGCCTATGATTATAAATCCATTCTATATGGAAATTTTCCAAACCACGTTTTGTTCCGTAACAGTGTTTTTTACTTCATTAGCAAACAAAAAACATATTCCATTGGTTACTGCAGAAATTTTGGAAAATAAGAGTGAGAACAGATCTGGAAGTAAGTCCTGTATAGTCCTACTGGATCAGTCAGGGTCCCAGCAGGAAATAAACGGGACTCAAAATAGATGATTTGAGAAGTTTAATGGAAAATTTTTTCTTAAGTTGTTAACAGAGGAATCATGGCATGTATTAGTTTGCTAGGGCTGCCACATCAAAGCCACCACAAACTAGGTGGCTTAAACAACAGAAATTTATTTTCTCATAGTTCTGGAGTCTAGAAGTCTAAAATCAAGGTGTTGGCAAGATTGGTTTCTTCTGAATCCTCTCCTTGGCTTGTAGATGGCTGCCTTCCTGTGACTTCACATGGTCTTTACCTCTGCAGCTGTCTGTGTCCTAATCTCTTGTAAGGAGGCCTAATGTTTCCATTTTAACTTAACTATGGTTCCATTTTAACTTAACTATCTCTGTAAAGATTCCATCTCCAAACACAGTCCCATTCTGAGGTACTGGGAAGATAAGATTTCACAGTATGAATTTAGAGGTGACACAATTCAGTCCATCATATGGTAACCTTTAGGCAAAGAAAAGTAGAGTAAGAGGGGAGGGAGTGGTAAAGGAGAGTGTGGAGGAGGGGTAGGAGAAGAACAGGGAGGGGAGGAGGGAGTGGTTACTGGTTGGTAGACAGCTGTATGGAAGGGGCCACCTGACAGCAGCTATGATCTTCAGGACTCAGCTCACAGAGACTTCAGAGAATCCAGGATATGGGCATTAAAAATATCTGAACTAATTATTCTGGGTATTACCCTTTAATCAAACTGAAGCCAAAGGGCATGGAAAACCTTTGATGTAATCTACACAGGTAAGCTTGGGGCACACAGCAGAGAGAAAAAATGGATCAGTGAGGACAACTAAGAAATTTCTAGCACACACACACCTGAAATAACCATAGTTCATACTTTGCCATATAGTCTTAGAATCATTATCCCCTCTGAGGGACGTAGGGCCTGGCCAATTAGAAGAGTTCTTAAGGACTCATAGATTCAGAGGACAGCTGTGTAATAGTTCCTAACACTCAAGAATACACCGTAAGAGTTCATTTCCTTCATTATTTGAAACTTTGAATAGGAGACCTAGCACATAGATGGAGCTTAGCTCACACACTTGAACATGTTAGAAATAACATTTTAAAATTGCCTTTAGGGGCGCCTGGGTGGCTTAGTGGGTTAAAGCCTCTGCCTTCGGCTAAGGTCATGATCCCAGGGTCCTGGGATCAAGCCCCACATTGGGCTCTCTGCTCAGCAGGGAGACTGCTTTCTCATGTCTCTCTCTCTGCCTCCCTCTCTGCCTACTTGTGATCTCTGTCAAATAAATAAAATCTTTTTTTAAAAATAGCCTTTAGGGGTACCTGGGTGGCTCAGTTGGTTAAGCATCCGACTCTTGGTTTTGGCCCAAGTCATGGTCTTACAGGTATTGGGATAGAGCCCTACTATCTGTGCTCTGTACTCAGCAGGGAGTCTGCTGGAAGAGTCTCACCTTCTGCCCCTCCCCCCTGCATGTGCATGCGTGTGCACTTGGCACGCTATCTCCCAAGTAAATAAGTCTTTAAAAAGATAATAAGATTGTCTTGAAGGACATAAATTTAAGATCTCAATTCAACTGTAGCAGGTTGGTGGGATGTCTACTTCAGTTGTTATTAGGGATTCCCAGTCTTCATTAATCATACAAACATGCTCTGGTCTGATCTAGCATGAGATTCCCACCATCCTCAGATACCTGGTCATACTGGTTAGGGATCAGATGTTCATTTACTGAACTGGCACGATTTCAGATCCATGGATCTTGCTCTTGCTGCTTCTATCCACCCCTCCAGATTAGGGGAATCTTTGGTAAGACTAGGTGCCTAGCTTTCTATAGTCGTCTTGGATCCTGATTCGGGAAAATACTCATGTCTCCACTACTGGAAGGACCCACAAACCCTGACCTCTCTTCTCTTGTTGCCTTCAAATGCCCTTCATTCCCATCCAGGGACATCTGGCTTAAAAGCCACCGGCTTCAAGCAGCTTCTACTTCAAGCTCTGTCACAAATCTCCCTCTCCTGGATCTCTGTAGGAAATGGGAGGAGAGAAAAATTTAAGAACACAATACACATGTTAATATCCCAATGACTGATAATTCAGTAATTTCCAGTTAAGTTCATATGTGGTTTCTTTTTACTTTAGCTGATTTCTTCTTGTTAATTGTTTTATTTTTTTAAAGACTACACCTTAGGAATACTCAGGAGAGGCCCAAAATACTTTATTAGGACCTAAACCAGGCCATCCCATTGATTTAAAAAAAAAAGAGGGCAATTATAATAAGTGTATGCAAACTATTGCCAGAATCTCTGTTGATTTAGCAAGTGCCTCTGTTTTGAAACTGCACAGGTGATGTAGTTTCATCTAGCCATCTTAATGACTAAATGGCTTCCTTTCTAAAACTGAAGGGTGGATCTGAGAGTTTACCTCCTGAGATACAGCGCCTAGCTAAAGTAGTGGTTCCATAATAAATAGTTACTAAAATTGTTATTTATTGTTTTCATCAATATCACTATCAACATAAATGGGCCCATTTTCCATCTAGCAGAATGTATGTAGATTGGTACAGAAGCATGTTGTGAAATGACTCTCATGACATCCATCAAACACCTAGAAAGCAAAGAAGGTGGCCATTAAATAGAAGGCTTGTTTAGCCTAAGACAAATTTCTGGCACAGAACAAAAGTTCAAAAATTATATTTCTCTCCCTTCCCAAAAGGAAAGGGTAAAGACTGTATTCCTAAGATCTGTGGTTCTCAACCTGAGGTCTCCAGACTTTTAAGGGACTTTAAGGACACCAATAAGAATTGAAGAGCTCGGGGCACCTGGGGGGCTCAGTGGGTTGGGGCCTCTGCCTTAGGCCCAGGTCATGATCCCGGGGTCCTGGGATCAAGCCCCGCATGGGGCTCTCTGCTCGGCAGGGAGCCTGCTTCCCTTCCTCTCTCTCTGCCTGCCTCTCTGCCTACTTGTGATCTCTGTCTGTCAAATAAATAAATAAAATCTTTAAAAAAAAAATAATTGAAGTGCTCATGGGCACCTGGGTGGCTCAATCAGTTAAGTGTCTTGCCTTCAGCTCAGGTTATGATCCCAGGGTCCTGAGCCCCCACATGGAGCTCCCTGCTCAGTTAGTGGGGAGCCTGCTTTTCCTTCTGCCTGCCACTTAGCTTTGCTTGTGCTCAAGCTCGTTCCTGTGCTGTCTTCCACTCCGACTCCCATCAAATAAATAAATAAAAATAAAAATCTCAAAAAAAGATTCTTTCTCTCCCCCCCCACCCTTTCCCCTACTCTCAAAAAGGATTTGAAGACCTCTTTACCAGACTTTCTTTTTTTAATTCATTAATTCATTATGAAGGTAACACTTAGCTGAGCTTTTTCTGGAATCAAATGAGAAAACATTTAAATGTGCATCGTGAACTATGAATTATAATGGTTAACAGCTTGTATGTAGAAATTCCAGTTATCAGAAATTGTTCCTATGTTTTTTTGAAAAAATTCAAAATGTAAAAGTGTTTAAGGAAGAGGACAGAAGTTGATGATAGTCTATATTTTGTTTAAAAATATAGTTAAACTACTTAGAAAAAATCTTAGGATAAGCACTAAAAGATAAAAATAGAATGTGTTTATAAAATAAAAAAGTAGAATGTGTAAATTCCAGATTTCTTTTTTTTAAAAGATTGTATTTATTTATTTGACAGACAGAGATCACAAGTAGGCAGAGAGAGAGGAGGAAGCAGGCTCCCCGTGGAGCAGAGAGCCCGATCTGGGGCTCGATCCCAGGACCCTGGGATCATGACCTGAGCCAAAGGCAGAGGCTTTAACCCACTGAGCCACCCAGGCGCCCCAAGTTCCAGATTTCCAAAGAAAACTCTCTTGGTCCAACAGAAGGCAGGAAAAGAGAGGAAGGGGAAAATGCAAAGAAAAAAAAACAAAAACACAAAATAGGAAGGCAGAAATACATCTACATCAATAATAATAAATGTAGATAGGTTAAACTCATGGTAAAAGAAAAGCTCAGATTGGATTTTTTTTCAAGGCACAGAATCTGGTTTCATGCTTTTTCTCAAAGATGTCCTTAAAATTATTCAGAAAAGTTCAAAATAAAAAGATGGAAGAATATATATTGGGTGAATACTAAGCAAAAGAAAGCTGGTGTAGCCAAATTAATGAAAAAGCACAGTAGCATGGCACATCACAAACATACCAAGCAGAGGTAGTCAACCTACCGAGCAAGAGCAACTGTGAGATACAACCAAAACCCAACTTCGCTCAATACTTTGAGTTTTGCCCAGGCCCCAGGGCTTTGCTGCTCAAAGAGCCCTACAGACATTTAATTTTTTTTAAGATTTCATTTATTTGACAGAGAGATAGGAGAGCACAAGTAGGCAGAGTGGCTGGCAGAGGGAGGGGAAGAAGCTGAGTAGGGAGCCTGATCCAGGACCCTGGGATTATGACCTGAGCTGAAGGCAGATTCTTAACTGACTGAGCCACGCAGGTGTCCCCCTACAGTCACTTTAAATAATAAATCTAGCTTTGTTTCAGTGACTAGAACCTTAAGTCCCTAATTTTAAAAAGGAACCCTCTGAACTCAATTTAGAAATAAATCTCTCCTCCCTCAGCACCAAATTCAAGTGGACCTCCCACCTTTGGGGTAAAGGATGTGTTGGGTTTCTTTTCTTTCCCCATCCTCCCCCCGCTTGCTAATTTTGAATTCAGGTCGAAGGTTGAAGGGAGGGAGTAAACAGAAAGCTCTTTATGGTTGTGTGGTAAGTTGGCTTCATGCTTTCTGGGTCTAGCTGATGTTTAAAGCAGACTTTCATCTGAGGCTCCCCCATGGCAATGCTTGTGTCAAAAGCTAAGCATTCTATTGCTGTTTCCTCTTCAGCTCTGGGTTTTCCAGCTGTCCTTTCCATATAGTTTCTCTGATGGAATCCTTAGCACCCCCAAACAGTTCTCTTCATCAGGCCCCTCAATACCAAACATTCTCCTGCATGACCCACTTTTGGTACATGAGAAACACCCATATATCTTTTGCCCCCAACAAACTGGAAGTAGAGACATCCTAATACAGTCACCTCTCCTTTCCTCCCACCATCACCAGTTGCATTTTCTCTAGTCCATAATATTTCTCATGCGGATCCCATTTCACTGTGCCTCCAAACTCCAGGAGATAACATATCAAGCTTCTTGGGGTCCAGCTGAAACCTTGGGGTAAAGGAAATAGCACCCAAACTCTTCCCCCCTTAGACTCCCACTCCAAAGAAATCCTCCTCACAAAAATTCCTTGTCCATATCTCCTCTCTCTTGACCCTTTTAGTCCTCCTTATAAGTTTTAGGGCTGCTTGGTTATTTCCTTTGAAAACCTGGCTTTAGAATTTCATATCTGTTCAATCTTGGTGCAAAATAGGAAACTTTCAATTTAACATCCCTTATGCATATTTAAACCAACCAATCTCCCAGTCCTGGAAGGTTACCATCTAAAGTTTAAAAAAAATTAAATGGAAGGGGTATGGGTTTTGGAGTATAATGAACCTAGGTTGGAATACAGCTCCACAACTTACTAGACTTAGGGCCTTGGAACACTCCCAAAGTTGTTTCTTCTTCATGTAAGGAAATATTTCTACCTGCCTTACAGGGTTCTTATGGTTTTTTTTTTTAAGATTTTATTTATTTGGAGCAGGGGAGGGACTACGAGCAGGGGTGGGGGGGTGGGAGGCAAAGGGAGAGGGAGAAGCAGAGTCCCCACTGAGCAGGGAGCTCAACATGGGGCTCAACCCCAGGACCCTGAGATCATGATCTGTGCAGAGGGCAGATGCTCAACCGACTGAGCCATCCAGGTGCACCTCTCATGGGGTTCTAAGAGACTCAAACCAAAACACCAAACACTGCATCTGCCCCTTAGTGGGCATTCAAGCAAATGTTAGGTCCCTTCCCACCTTGCCTTTTCCATACCTTTGACACTCTCTACCATAAAGAACGTTCGTAAATTTAACAAGAGGAGATACAGGAATGCTCTACAGTGCCATTTCTATATTCCAGAATAAGCTGTCTAATGGATACAAGATAGGAAAATCATACCGTTCTTATTTTGGGAGTTACCCATCCAATGGAGTTGAAGGTAGGGGACACAATCATGCCATTGAACTAGTTCATGTGTTTTCCTGAACTTGAATTTTAACTTCTAGGTTAAAAATCAATAAAGCATTCATACTTAGAGCTCCAGTACTTTAGATTGAAGAGTTCAGTGCCAAACTCATGAATGGCTATAAGATCTGGTAATATCCTTCCCTTCTGCCTTCATCAGTCAAAGATGGTAAAATAGCTGATATTATTTAATATGTGTGAGACACTAAGTGGTCTGTACAATAATTCACATAAACCTCACAACAGCCCTAAGAGATAGTAATGTGACCATACCCTTTTTAGAAAAAGGGCAGAGAAGGGCACCTGGCTACCTCGGTCGGTTGAGCGTCTACCTTCGAGTGGGGTCGCGATCTCTGGGCCCTCGGATCGAGTCCAGCATCAGGGTCCCTGCTCATGAGGAGTCTGCTTCTCTCTCTCCCTCTGCACCTCCCCACCACTCATCCCCTGTCTCTCTCAAAAAATAAATAAATTTTAAAGAGAAAGAAAAGAAAAAGGGCACAGAAGCCAAGGACACAGAGCTAAAAGTGGTAGACCTGGGACTTGAACACAGTTAAAGCTCTTTACTATACTAGCCTGCCTCTTGGAAAAATAGTATAACTATTGAGAAATGTGAAACTTGAGTCTCATCTGCGAAAGTACCCTGACCCTATTACCAGTTCAGGCCCTCCTAGCAGCAAATACCAAGACAAGAGTTGACATACAAGAGATTTACTGGAGGAAATACCTACAAAAGCTACAATGGGAAGGAGCGGTAGATGGGGAGAGCCTTCAGATTGTGATGCGTCTCACACCTATGAAAAGAGGGGTAAGGAGGGAGGTTTAGGCAGGAAGAGTCCCAGACTGTGGTGCAATAAGGAGAAAGTCTGTACCAGGCCAATAGAGAGTAAGCAAAGATTAAAGGAGTCCTCCAATGAGCAGAAATGGCCCAGCTCTAGCTGCACAACTGTCCTCAGTGATAGTGTGGGAGCAGTATGGGGAAAGTGTAACCTTAGTGTAAATATCAGGGGAGCTCCAAAGGTTCTTTTGAGGAAACAGCTGTATGACTCCATGGCCACTGCAGACCTGGTGACTTTTTCTTGACAGTCATCCACATACCTTCTACTGACTGGAGCCTGAATTTTTGCAAGGAACCTGAAGCTGACCTCTTCTATACTAAGCTGCCGGAGGAGCTCCTACTCTTAAGCACTGTCACCTAAAAGCCTGGGCATCCTGGTTAGCACAGGGCTCTCTCCAGGAACTGGGACCCTCAAAGCTTTCCGCTCTGGAGTTGGCTAGGCAAGTCACTTCTTGGACATGTGATGGGTATACCAGCCTTCTGTGTGAGCAGGGAAGTGGTGAGAACCCCAGAGAACCAGGCTCTGGTTGCTGCTGACCACCTATCACTAATGCCTCCAAAAGCATCTTCACACCAATTTACAATTGGGTGATGGCCCTGGCGCTCAAGTCATGGGCAGGGCCTGCAATGCATAGGGATGCTCACACAG